>NC_135327.1:164727058-165027058 GCF_023851605.1 Tamandua tetradactyla
GGATATCATATCCTAGTCAAGTTGACAGATGAATTTAACCATCATAATCCTTTAAAATGACAGAATAGTCTAACCATACCACTTTTATAACTTTTCAAAATTTGAAGTATATGTACACATGTATAAAACAAATATATAGTTTAAAGAATAATTATACTATCTGGTGAATATTAACATATAGAGACAATCATCCTTTGTAACAGCTTCATAATACTCCATCTCAAAGGACACCACAATTTGTTTAACCAAATCCTTTGCAATGGCCATGTTTCCAATCTTGGTACTTATAAGAGGTTGCAGTGAATAGCAGGAGGGAAAAATTTCCAGGTGAAAGGTTTTGTGCCTTTGTAATTTAGATAGAAATTTTCAATTTGCCCTTTATGAAGAGTATACATTACAAATGTTAGCTTTTAGTATTATTTAATGGAGTGGTCCCCATGCTATAGATGAAGAAACTGAGGTTGAATGTAGACATTTAACTCAGGAACTAGAAGATGACAGGGATTTGAAGCTAGGCCCTCTGACTCCAGGATTAAGAATTGGCCTCTTAGGCTAGAGAGGTCTAAACATGATACAATCGTTCAAACTTACACTGAGGTGAGGGGTGTCTGTAGGTTTAAAATTTAAAAAAGATTATATTTGTTTACACCCCCACCGTAATGTAATACAGTTCTTTACTTGAAAGAAATTCTTTGCAAGCAGTGTGGAGTCAATCCCTGCATATTTCCTGCCTTGCTCAAATTTGTCATCCAAAGAAATTGGCGCTATTTGCAGAGCTACACCAACTTCAGTTTCCAAGGCAGTTCCTTCAGGACTGAGGCAGAATTTGAAATTAAGCATGTTTACCTGAAACAAGGCAATGAAATCTGGACAAAACTTTGGTCTCTCAAGTTCCTACCCATCCATGTCAGTATTTTTGCCCTGATATTCAGATCCAGGATCTGGGCTGCCCAGATTGAATTCTCCTATTAAAAGGTTGTTCCAGTTCTCAGGCCTGAGGTTCAGCCTCAGCTCCCCTGCCTTCTATGCCAACTTTCCTAGTCAATGGCTTTTAATGGGGAGAGGAGAGTGTATAATCTAGACAACGGCTATTAAAAGGGATTAAATAATTTATCACAGACCACTACATTGTTTCACAGTTTTCAGACTTCAGTTAGAAAGATGAGGGATTAAACCAACTTATTATTTTGAGGAGCTTGGTTTTAAAACATGTTGACAGAAAGAACAATTTCAAATGTGGTCCTTAGACTTGTGTACTTTTCTAAGAAAGTTTTTGATCTTGGATGCAAGAACTTTCAAGTTCTGAAGGAGAATCAATATTTTTTGAGAAAGGCTAAGAATCTATACTGTTATAAAAAAGACAGTTATATGACATGGGAGATGACTCCCAGGGATGAATCCAGACCTGACACCATGGGATCAACAATTCCATCCTGACCAAAAAGGGGAAAAGAAGTGTAATTGATAAAGTATCAGAGGCAGAGAGAGTTCAAATAGAGTCGAAAGGCTACTCTGGAGGTTGCTGTTATGCAAACTTCAGGTAGACCTTACTACCTATCATAACCTGCCAACCCCCAACCAGGACCATGCCAGCCAATCCTAGGGCAATATATAAAATTCTACAAGGGTTCCAGGCACTACAATAACACTCCAGAAACCTAAAACCTCCAGAAGAGTCCCTGGTCCAGACGAGTCCTGAAACCTAGCCCAGCCTCTTCAGAACATCAGATAGTTCCATCTCCCTACCCCATATTAGTGACAGACCCTTCCAATATAAAAAATTTAGATTTGCCATAGCCCAAACAAACCTAAAGAGAGGTATGGAAAAATCAAAGGTGATGATGGAGTTACGCAGAGAAGATAGGATTTAACAAATGAATATGAATGCTGAGTCATTAAATTGATATTTCTTTTAGTCTCCAGTATTTTAGAGCAGCTAGAAGTAAAAACCTAAAATTGTGAAATTGTAACCCATGTCAAAGTCTGAAATATGTTCTACAACTAAGTGTGGTTCTGTGCTTTGAAATGTATAGCTTTTTTGTATATAGCTTTGTTTTTCACAAAACAAGAAGGGAAAAAAGTTGATTGTGATGATAAAAAAATATTTAAGGCCTCTATTCTGGAGCAGCTAGAAAGAATAATATGAGAGGATTGTATGGTAGCCCATGATAAACTCTGGGATCTGTCCTGTAACCACTTGTTGAAGAGTGCTTTGAAAACTATTGCTTTTTTATTTCTTTGCTTTGTATATTTTTATATTATACAATAAAAAAGTTAAAAAAAGACAATTATATTCTCTTTCAGATTGCATTTCTTGATAACACTTCTGTTCCTGCATCATAATAAATGTAGAATACTTTCACATTGAATAGTAGTGAATTTTCTATTAGCACAAGTGACACTATAACAGTCATTTTAATAATTTACAAAACAATCTTATTTTTAATAAGGATGTAAAGGAAGCAATTATGTACAATCAAAATAGCACAGTGGTTTTAAAGTTTGTTTGGATAGGAATACCAGTGTTCTTTGTAAATGACAAGAAATAGAGCTTTAATCAAATTTAGTAGCTAATGCAAATTGCGGGATTTAAAGCGATGTTATCATAGTTTATTATACTATAAATAATAGGACTGATCTTTTGAGAAAACTTTATAGGAAATAATTCATTGAGGAACTTCTACTATTGAAATATGTATGTGTGTGTGTGTGTGTGTGTGTGTGTGTGTGTGTTTCCCTGTTGAGCACTTAAAGCCAGCTTGCAGAACATTGGTATTTGAAGAGTGATGAATTTAAGAACCATCAGAATAGGACATAGACTAAAAGTTAGACTAAGACAGTAACAGCTACCAGAGAGAAAGAGAGAGCAAAAAAGGCTTCCCATTATTAGCTGTTTTTAAAATCTTTTTGTTAGAAGCCAGGTTATTAATTCGTTCTGCAAAATTGAGGGTATGGTTTTGAACTTGATGGTTTTGCTCTTTCTTCCATTCTGATATGCATATATTTTAATATTGGCAACAAAATACCATATTAGTTAGTACTTTCCTTGAGTGTTTGGAAATAAAATCTTGTTTCTATTGATTTAGGAGCAGACACTTGGCATCTTAAAAGTCCTTAAAACAAAATCCCACTATCATGAAAAAAAAGAAAAAAAAAATTTATAGATTTGGAAAGTTAATTCTTCCTACTAATATATTAATAATAAGATCCAGGGGTATGTTTTAAAAAGTCTGCCCAGGGTATTGCCTCAAGCCTTGAAGATCAGTACAGATCATAATGCTGCATGAATTAAAATCTATACTGAATGTTAAAAAGGAGAAGTTTAGAGTTAAAATCAAAATGAAAATAAAACTTTTGTGATTGATTTACTGAATATTGTTTTCTGGGTAAAGACTGTTAAAAATATTAATAATTTCTTCTAAATAATCTAAGCTACTCTCATCTCTGCCTGGATTATTGCAGAATCTCCTTGCTGCCTTCCGCCTTCTCTCTTGTGCCCCTTCTGGCTTTCTTCATGCAGTAGCCATACCCAGACCATGTTATTCTTCTCTTAAAACCCTCTAACCTTTCCAATCTCTTTGAGTGAAAGTCAGAGCCTATACAAGGCCCTCCCTCTTATCTCCCTGTCTCCTTTTACTTAGTTACCGGACCCCCTGAATGTCCTCAAACATGGCAGGCATGCCCCTTCCTCCATGCCTTTGTATCTGCTTTTCCCTATCTTCTCCAGACATCCTCCAGGCACATTCTTCACCTCCTTCAGATCAGTGAGGCCTGCCCAGACCATTCCATCTAAAAATTAATCCTCCATTTTTTTTTCTTTGCTATGATCACTTTCCAATGTGCTATATATTTAATTTACTTATCTTGTTTATTGCTTGTCTTCTCTACACAAATGGAAATTCTGTGGGGACAGAGATTTTTGTTTGCTTTGTTCTTTACTGTATTCTCTCTCAGCCCTTAGAAAGGAAGTCTGGTACAGAGAAGGCACTCAGTAAAAATGTCCTGCCTTCAAACATGAAAGAACATGATGGCCAACTGCCTTTACACAGGTGTCAATACCTCAGAAACCAGCCCGAGCACACCTGTTGTTAAACACATAATAAACAGGCTTATTACTTGTTGCTGCAAAGGAGAACACATACCCAAGGAACACTGGAATGTCTTGGTAAGAGGATATTAGGATTTGGGATTGGGTTGGGTGATTTAGGAGAGGGTCCTGGAAAGCAGTGGTTTGCCCTAGACTGGATGCTGTCAGAGAGCAGGGGCAATTCTAAGATTGAGTAAAGAAGACAAATTCCCTTAGTTAGTAAGAGAGAGCGATGGATGCTATTCTGCTGTAACTTGCTGTTGTCGATGCTTAGACAAAATTATGATATGGTCCTGCTTTGTGTCATTTTTTTATCATGACATCATAGCACCCTTGTCTGAGGTCCGTGTCCTGTAAGATGATTATGTCTAATGGGAGAAAAATATGACCTAGCTGTGAGTGCCAGGCCAGCTTCTGAATGTCAAGGGTGGTGTGCTGGGTTGAAAGGATGTATGTCCCCTAGAAAAGCCATGTTTTAATCTAAATCCCGTTTCATAAAGGCAGAATAATCCCTATTCAATACTGTGTGATTGAAACTGTAATCAGATCATCTCCTTGGAGATGTGATTTAATCAAGAGTGGTTGTTAAACTGGATTAGATGATGACGTGTCTCCACCCATTTGGGTGGGTCTTGATTAGTTTCTGAGGTCCTATAAAAGAGGAAACATTTTGGAGAATGAGAGATTCAGAGAGAGCAGAGAAGAATGACATAGCCATGAGAAGCAGAGAGTCCATCAACCAGCACTTTAGAGATGAAGAAGGAAAATGCCTCCCAGGGAGCTTCATGAAACAGAAAGCCAGGAGAGAAAGCTAGCAGATGATGCCATGTTCACCATGTGCCCTTCCAGCTGAGAGACAAGCCCTGACTGTGTTCACCACGTGCCTTCTCACTTGAGAGAGAAACCTTGAACTTCATCAGCCTTCTTGAACCAAGGTATCTTTCCCTGGATGCCCTTGATTGGACATTTCTATAGACTTGTTTTAATTGGGACATTTTCTCGGCCTTAGAACTGTGAACTAGCAACTTATTAAATTCCCCTTTTTAAAAGCCATTCTGTTTCTGGTATATTGCATTCTGGCAGCTAGCAAACTAGAACAGCGGTGTTTTTGTTTTGTTTTGTTTTTCATGTGTGGTGTGTGTTTATGTGTGTGTGTTTGTGTTGTTGTCGTTGTTTTTAAATTTCTCATTAGCAACAGAATGTTCAGGAGCAAACAGTGATGGGGGACTAGGAATAATCAGAGGATGGGGATTTATTTGCAGGCTCTTGTATCTGTACCTGGCAGTCTTGCCTCCCCCCAGGGGAACCCACATCACCTAACCATCTCCTTTACAATCAGGATGAGAGAAATGTAATGAAATGAAGACCCAAGGTCTGCTTGGGACAAGAGAATCTCCACCTTTGTTTTTGTGATGTTCCCCTGTCAGTGGGGCAAGAAGATGAGAACTGGTAAAACCATGGTCAATGCAGCAGCAGCCAAGCCTTCCTGCCTGAGGCTCTTTCTTCCACCAGGGGAGGGGTTTGAAGGGAAGCTCCTTCCTTTCAGCCTCTGGCTTTCACAGATGTGTCATTAGTTTGCTTTATTAGAGAAATTGTGGGTTTACAGAACAATCATGAATAAAATCCAGAATTCCCATAAACCACACTACCACCAAAACCTTGCATTGGTGTGGAATATTTGTTATAATTGATGATAGCACATTTTAATAATGTGCCCATGTATTTATATCCACCATACACAAGAAGTTATATCCTATTTTGGGAAGCAGAAGCAGTAACTCAATTTCCACATTGAACTTATTTCTCCTTTGTGGAGAAACCGTCTGAAAATTAATAGCAATTTAAAAAGGATTTATTATGTCACTTCAAACTTCTCCCAGTTCAAATATTATTTACTCCAAACAATCTTCTAGAATTCCCTGATTCAAATCAATCACAATCTGCTAGGTATTTTCATATGTTATCTGCTTTTATCTATATGGCTTAGTACATTTTGCCTTGATTTATAATACTTGTAACCTCAATACTTTTTCTTATATTGATTTTTTGAAAGGTCATTGTAATCTGATATCATTCTTAGAATTTCTTCAGCCTCAATTTGTTGTTACCAAGATGTGGCTCATGATTCTATTTGCAAAAGTATAAGTTTAACGGTCTCCTTTGTCACTGTAGAGAATTAGATAGAAACTGAGAACAAATTAGGTAAAAACTGAGAGATTTAATCCCTGGTTTTCCACTTGTGATGCTTCCACTCCATGGATGCGGCTCATGAGAAGAATTTTATCAGGAAGCTGAGCACACAGACCTTAAGTTCTCTTTTTAAAACACCTAACAGGAATCACAAATAAATGACCTATACGGCCTTAAAGGTTTTATTTTAACTGTATATAGAAGTAGAATCCAATGCAGTTGATGTTTGAGTCTGATCAACAGGAAAATCCAGAAAGTTAGAGATTGATATTTTGACAATAAATCAGGGGCATATGATAATTCAGGTTCTAGCATAACCATAAAATGTATCACACACCTGAAAGATGGCCAGAGGACAGCAGATAAAAGCACATTTCTGGCATAATTTCTAATCATAGGTTCCTAATTGTGTTCCTTCTTCTCCCTTTCATATGCACCAACTTGGGAGCAAGAAGAAGAAAAAAGGTGCAAATTACAAGAAAGAGAGATCTTTTATGTTAAGTCAGGATCCTTAAGCAAGTTCAGTTGCTTAGCTAAACTATATTCTATTCTTTACCTCCTGTCCCTCAGACCACTTACCCTTTTCTGCTGTGGGACCTCTGTATTATGGACCCCAGGATCCTGAGCTCTCTAATCCGAACCAAGCCATTTGGTTTCAGACAATCCTAAAGAGCTGCCTTGTGGGCCAAAAGCTCTAACCCTGTTTGTTTCAACAGAAACAGTAAAACTATTTTTGTTTCTACATTTCTAGGGCAACTGTACAAAGGTGGAACAGTTTGTGAGCACTGATTTCGGGAGCAGCATAGTCAACGTGACCAGGGCTGCTGAGGTGTGCAGACTGCACCTCTGCAGCAACCATGGGTGAAGCACGAGGAAGATGTGGAAAGCTCCTGATTGTCTTCACTTGAATCCTGCCAGTCACCACATAGAGGCCTCTGAGGATGGAGAAGTCATGGTAGAGGAAAAAGCATCTGATACAGACCTGGTAGAGGTAGAGCAAACTTTTGCTATCATTGTTTCAGGGCTGCATACAAAGGAGCTGATTGTAGGGAAATGAAAACTGCTGAGGGTTCTTCTGGGGCTTCTCCCATTTCTGCCTCACTGATAGCTCTGTAAATGCGAGTTTTCGATTATCTGAACAGTCAGTAGTGAGATAATTGAGTTTAAAGGGAGCTGTGTGGTCTCTAGAGTAGTTACTTAGGAAAGAGATAAAAATTATGACAAATATTTTCTTATGAAATCCACTGTAAGGTATTATAAGTAGACATTATGGATTTCACTGACCATAAATAAAAAGCTTTATTTGACTAACAAACCAGATCTATGAGTGCAAACAATCTATGGGTGCACATGTCTTCCTTATTGAAATGCTTAAGTGGATTTTACACCTCAAAGGAATGTACATACATGGATTTCTTCTAAAGACATTTTTCCATTCATAAAAACATTTTGCTCTGCTTTTGGTTTAATTATATATTATAAGTAGTTTTCATGCTACTTTATAATTCTCGTAATTATCATTTTTTGAGTCCACATAATAGTCCATGAACCGGATGTAAAAAAATTTAACCAGCAATTTTCCTTACATTTTGATTTTTAAATATTAAAATTTTATTATTTGGTCATCTCATCAGAGAAGACTTTTAACAGCACACTCCTAATTCATTTATTTATTCAATCATTAATCAATTTATGGAGCATTACTTTATTTCAGGTATTGTGCTAGTCTTTGGAATACATCACTGAACAAAACAGAAGAAAACCCCCACTTTCTTGGTATTTACAGTCTAGGTAGGACAGATATACACTAAATGTAGAAATTAGAAATCTATATCATATGTTAGGAGGGAACAAGATATATAGAAAGAAAATACAGGCAGGGTATTTGTAGGTAGGATTGTCCATGTGTTGGGCCTCTTTGTTCAGTTGATGTTCGAAGAAAAATTGAAGGAGGAGAGAGTTAGCCAGGAGGATGCTAGGATAAAGTGTGATTAAGGCAGTTGAAATCAGTCTGGCATAAAGTTGGGAGTGGACCTGGTGTGTTCAAGAATCGGGAAAGAGGCCGCTGGAACTGTAACACTTCCCTTCCACATTAACTTCTCTTGTTTATTTATTTGCTTTCATCCATAGCCTTTATCACAGAGCATATCTATTATATATTTGTTTATTTTTATCTTCTCTCACTAGAAAGTAAACCCCAAGAGAACAGGACATGACTTTGTTCATTTCTGGAGCAGTATTTGCTGCAGTATATGCCTGGTGCATAGTGACTAAGGATTCTCCACCTCTCTCCTTAACCATCCTAAGTTGATAGTGATCAAGAAGTATTCAGAATGAATGAATCAATGAATGATTCAGTAACCCGAATCAGTGAAACCTATATCTATGTATGAAAGCTTTTTGGATTTTGCTTATTCTAAACCATGAACAGCAATGCTATTGTAATATAATTTTAAAATTGTCAAATTAAGATTTAGTATTTAGAAAAAGAAGTGTTTAGCCAAATTGAATATGCTAGCATTATGCTTTTTGCTGCTCTTAGAAAACCTAAATATCTGGCTATCTTTGCTCTTAATGAGAATCTTAAGAACTAGTCAGTTTCCAAATTTTACTGAACATTCTTACGTGAGCTTAATCATTTGTTCCTCTCATCTGGTTCAGGAGTCATCAATTTTTCATATCTCTAGTACCACTTTGTTTTTTGTGTCTGAAAAGTAAAAATGTGTACTTCCATTGGGACTACTTGCTGCTTTCTGTTCTACTAAGACACTGAGAGAATTAATATTCTGCACTCAATTTATTGCTGTGCAAAAGCAACTACAATTCCCCTGTCAAGGAAAAATTGATAATAAAAGTTGTACTTCTCATGTACTGCCCATTGCACTGCTTGTGTACATCTGAGTGTACCAGGCATTTTCTGATTTTAATTTTGGGATATTCTTGCAACATATATTCCCCTCTGGAGTTAGGAAAAATTTACCCCCTTTTTACAAATATTGTTTTAGTTTGCCCTCCCATTAATGTTTGGAGGTTGACAATGTAAGGCTCTTCCACAAAGAACTCAGTCACTGAGGTCCTTCACCTCTCTACATAACGATCCTAAATTGATGGACAGCACCCACCATCAAATAAATAGTCCAGGTAGCAGGATGGAGCAAAGAAGAAGGAATAAAGCAAATCAAGCACAAATAACTCTATTTTTAAGAAGTTCCCAGAAACTATCACATGATGCTTTATCTTACATCGTTTGGCAGATTGATCACTTGATTCCATGTAGTGCAAGGAAGACTGGTAAATGTCAATCATGTGGCCTTTATTCCTGGCAGTCATTTGGCCAGATAAAAATGTAAGAAGGGAAAAAGATAGTGGGAAAAAAATGACCGATCTGTGCCACTACCATATCCTACACAATGGACATTTATTTTTATTTCCATTTCTCCCCCTACTCACTGAAATTTCCTGAAGAGCAGGGACTATCATTTTCACTACTGTTTTCCTAGGCTATAAACCAAATACCCATCAGCAGTCACTATCCATTTCCCTCCAATCTGCCCAGCCCCAGGCAGCCACTAATTAACTTTTTGAATATCGATTTGTCTTTTCTGCACATCTCATATAAATGGAGACATGCTGTATGCTCTTATGTGACTGGATTCTTTCATTCTTTACAGAGGCACTTGAAAAATATCTGTTAAACAAAGCAAAGAATAGTAATTCAGCTGCTCCTCTTTGGAGAAGCACTTAGGAATCATGTGGAGTCATTTCAAAATGAACATGCCTGGATCTACTACTCACTGTGGAATCAGGAGTCTTGGACTGGCATGCATATTTTGAAAAGGCTCATCAATGGTCTATAATGTGCATTCTTAACTAAGGAAAATGGAATAAATAATGAAAAAGAAAAAGTAATGTGGTGTTTTAAAGAGCAGTAATTGGAATTTTGGTTCCCATCCTGGGCAATAGCAGCAGAAACAACTAGATTGTCCCAGGAGTCATGAGAGCCATTACAAAAGGGAACTTTTCTTCCTTCCTTCCCTCTTTCCTTCCTTCTTTCTTTCTTCTATCCCTCTCTTCCTACCTCCCTCCTTTCCTCCTTCCCTTCTTTCTTGCCTTCCTTCTGTCCTTTCTTCCCATTAAATTGTAATTCTGCCCAGTACTTTAGTGTGATTTTTGAACCCTTCCAATTAAACATCATTATTGCTTTTATTGCATATTTAAAAAGTTTGCTTAAATTTTCCTATGTATTTACACTTTTATCCCCTTATTCTTTTTTTTATATGTCAAAATTTCTATTTAGAAACCTTTTCTTCTTCCTGAATGCCATCTTTTAGAGTTCCATTAGTGAAAATTTGCTGGGGAGAACTGTGTTTTTAAGGTGATAAGTCCTTAAGTTTACCCTTACTTTAGAAAGAGTTTTGATGGTATAAAGTCTACCTTGACTGTTATTTTCTCTTATCATTTTTTAGATCTTTTATCATAGTTTTCTGTATTTTGAGGACAAGTTTGCTTTCTGTCTGTTTGCCTTCCTTTGGAAGTAATCTGCTTTTTCTCTCCAATTTTAAGACATTATATCTGGCCTGGAAGTTCTATAGTTTTGTTTCAGTGTCTTAGTGAAAATATCGTCTTCCTTATACTACTTGGCAAATTGAGACTATTCATCTGCACATTCCGATTTTCATTAATTCTAGAAAATCTTGCCCTCAAAACAAAGTAGTGTCTCTTCTTCAGTCTTTCTTAACCTACCTTTCATATTTTCCATCTCTTTTTAGGATGCATTGTGGGAAGCTTCTTCAGATTTATTTTCAACATTACTAATAAACTCTTTAGCTATATTTAATATGCTGTGTAAGTGTATTACTCAATTTTTAACTTGAATAATTATATTTTCATTTTTAAAATTCAATATTTTAAAATCTGCTTATCATTTGATAGGCTGTTTTGCTTGCTCATTTTATGATTCCATATTTTTCATGTTTTAAATATTTTATAAATATAAATATTTAATTGTATGTATTTGATATTTATAATTCCTGAATCATTTATACCTGTTCTTAGTTCTTTTAGCTGACCGTAGTCAAAGTACCTTATTTACCTGCAAGTTGGCAAGCATTACAAGTTCATTTTTTATTGATTGGAGTGTGGAAATCCTATGCGCCAAATTTGTGTTGCTTTCCCCCAGAGAGGATTTTTTTTTAAATTATAATAGCTTTATTGAGATATAATTAACATGTCATTAAATTCACCAATTTAAAGTGTAAAGTTCAATGAATTTTAGGATATTTGCAGGGCTGTGCAACTATCATCACAATAAATTTTAGAACATTTTCATCACCCAGCAATAAACCAAATACCCGTTAGCAGTCACTACCCATTTCCCTCCAATCTACCCAGCCCTAGGCAGCCACTAATTAGCTTTTTGAATATCAATTTGCCTTTTCTGCACATTTCATATAAATAGAGACATGCTGTATGCTCTTATGTGACTGGATTCTTTCATTTAGCACAATATTTTCAAGGTTTATCCACATTGTAGCACATATTGGTACTTCATTTCTAATTTTTGCTGAATAATAATCCATTGTATAGATATAGGACTTTTATTTATCCAGTCATCAGTTGATAGACATTTAGGTTGTTTTTATAGTTTGTCATTATGTATACTGTTGCTATGAACATTTGTGTACAATTTTTTTTGTATGTAGACATACATTTTCATTTCTCTTTGGTATTCAACCAGGAATAGAATTTCTGGATCATTCGGCAAATTCGTTTTTTAATAGTTGAGGAACTCTCACACAATTTTACGAAGTGATTGTAGCATTTATAGTCTCATGAGCAGTATATGAGTGTTTAGATGGCTCCACAGCCTCCCCATATCTTGTTATCTGTCTTTTTATTATGGCCATTCTAGTGGCTATAAAGTAGAATCTAATTGTGGTTTTAACTTTCATTTCTCTGATGGCTAATAATGTTGAGCATCTTTTTTATTTGCTTTTAGAACAATTGTATATCATCTTTGAAAAAGCATCTCTTCAGAGCCTATACCCATTTTTGGGGGCTATACATCTTTTTATTATTGATTTGTAACTGTTCTTAATATGTTCTAGATAGTAGTCACGTATATATGATTTGCAAATATTTTCTCCCATTCTGTGGGTTGATTTTGTAATTTCTTGATTGTGTCCTTTTGATGCACAGAAAGTTTTAGATTTATGATGTTCAATTTATCTTTTTTTTTTTTTTTTTTTTGCTACTTGTGCTTTTGATATCCTTCAGAGAGGGTTTGCATTCACTTCACCTAAGAATCAGAAGATGCTGCTGATATGGACTGACTCCCAGGCATAACGGGTATGAGGGTTGGGTTACTGGTAGAGATTGATAGAGATCTTAGTTCAGCTTTGTCAATATGCAGCTGGCCCCAGGTTTTTAACGGCAGTGATCAGGTGCCTTTGGCATTTCTTTGCTATTTGATCTCACAGTCCCTACTCCAGTTTAAGGCACTGTTATCAGGAGGAAGTTAACACAGCATCATGTATGTTTTACTAAGATCTTATAGTGGCTCAAAGGTCTTTTAGTATATTTAGTCACCATTCTATCAGAGGCCAAAGTATGAGATATAATCTCTTCTCTACATAGTTCAATTGTACAAATATTTATTGAATGCATTCTTTCCTGAGTGTGTTCAAGGCACCAAGGTGCAATATTCTGGAAGAGTTCAGGAGGACTTACAGAAATAGATTGACTAAGGAAAATACTTCAGTTATAAATTTAATAAATTTTCAGATACAATGTACATGATTTAAAACAGAAGCCTTGGCTATAACAACTTATAACATTCCATAGAGATTGCTACTCTGTTTCCTGGATCCTGATATAGCTATAAAGCATAGAGCCCTAGCTAATCTTCAGTGAAACATGAATGGAAAATAAATCTTCATTATTTTAGTTACTGATATTTGGTGTGGATGGTGCAGTTTTAGCTAGGCTGTTGCCACTGATACAGAAATAGTGTTGCTGAGGAAACAGGGCAAGATATTAGCATAGTGAGGTGTGGAATTTAGTTTGCCCTCCAGGGAAGCTAGTAAATAGTAGGAACTGTATGGAACAGCTGTTGGGAGGTACATCAGTGACTGGACACACATCATATACTAGTCTGGAATGGATGGAATGGCTGAGATCCCACACAGAACTGTAAGTCTCCCAAGCCGCAGAGGCTGCCGTCCCTCCCACACAGGCACAACAGGCTGGTTCCCGAGGGAAAAAAAAAATAGACTCTACTTGGGGCAAGGAAGGTAGCTCAATGAAGCTCCAGTTGCAGAATAAATTTAAAAAGTTGGACTGCTGAAAACAGGCCCTGTGCACAAACAAATCTGGAGTAAGTACTAAAGGAATAGGAAGTTTCAACCTAGCAGAGAGGGATGGGGCTGACAGAAAAAAAAGGGAAAAGAAACAACAGAGCCTTTTTGACTTGGACAAAACAAAATTTTGGAAAAGGGCTGGGCTCCAAGAAAAGGGAGCACCTAGAGCCTGGGACACAAACAACCATATACCAATTCCAGTTCCAAACCAGACAACATAGGGAGCTAGGATCTATACTGAAAGGCTTTTTCTCCCTCCCTCTCTATTTCTCTCCTTCTTTACTTCTTAAGAGCTCATTAAATAGAACTGCTGGCACTGTCAGGCTTCAGCACTGCACCAGGCAAGGGTGGAATTAAGGTATGTCTGAGAGACAAAGTAACTAGTCAGGTGAATGGGGATATCTTGCTCAAGAAAAGGGTGGGGTGAGGCTGAACTCAAATGGCTGCCTTCCTTCAGGGAATTCATGCCCCAGAGGCTGGAAAACAGAAGCAACTTAAGCTCACCTTCTCCTTTAGCCTTTGTTTCAACCACATTACTGGCAGGGAGAAGCTGCTTTGAGAGTTAAAGACATTGCACATGTTACCCTGGTGGGAAGCTGCAGGCTGGCAAGTGCACTGGCTGAACAGGATAGGAAAAGCACAGAGTCTAGAGGCTTCATAGGAAGGTCTCACAACCTGATGGGTCACACCCTCAGGGAAACTTGATACTGGATACACCCTCTTCCTGAGACATGGGCCTGTCTGGCTTGGAAAAATCTGACTGGGATTGAGCATATCTGAGGAGGACCTCATTGAAAAAATGGTTCCATATGGCAAGGCAATAGCCAGAAAAACAAGAGGTGAAAAATTCTGATTGGTTAAACAGAAGTTATGTTAGAGGTCTAGAAGAAGTTGAAATAAATGCTAAAGAATAGATAGAGAACAAAGCCAACCAACAAGAAAACACAAGGTGAAACAGTGAAAATGACCTCCAGAATGAACCAATTAAGGAAATAAAATGCCTAGGCACCTGTGAAAAATAGAGTCATACTAGGAAAATTGAAGACAAGGCCCAGTCTAAGGAACAAACCAACATTTCAAATGAGATACAAGAGTTGAAACAGCTAATTCAGGATGTTTGAACACACATGAAAATCACATTAAAAAATCAGATGAAGAAGTTGAAGGCAAACATTGGCAAAAGAGATGAAGTATATAAAGAAGAAATTGGGTTAAGATAAAGAAGAACTTGAAAGTTTGCAAAAACAAATGGCAGAACATATAGGGATGAAAGGCATAATGGAAGAGATGATAAAAATGGACACCTTCAGTGAGGATTAGTGAACTAGAGGTCAGGACATCTGAAATTCTACACACAAAAGAACAGATAGGGAAAAGAATGGAAAAATAGGAGCAGGATCTAAGAGAATTAAATAACAACATGAATCACGTGAATATATGAGATATGAGTGTCCCAAAAGACAAAGAGAAGGAAAAGGGAAGAGATACCAACAGAGGAAATAGTCATGGAAAATTTTCCATCTCTTATGAAAGACATACCTATAGATCCAAGAAACACAGCATACCCCAAACAGAATAGATCCAAATAGACCTACTCCAAAAGAATTACTCATCAGATTGTCAAATGTCAAAGACAAAGAATTGTGAAAAGCAGCAAGAGAAAAGCAATCCATCACATTGAGAGAAGCTCAAAAAAATTGTGTGCAGATTTCTCTGCAGAAACCATGGAGGCAAGAAGATAGTTGTATGATATATTTAAGATTCTGAAAGAGAAAAACTGCCAACCAAGAATTCTATATCTAGCAAAATTGTCCTTCAAAAATGAGTGGGATATTAAAATATTTTCAGTCAACTAGTCACTGAGAGAGTTTATGATTAAGGGAACAGCTCTACAAGAAATACTAAAGGGGGCATGTCAGGAAGATAGGAAAGGATGGGAGAAGAGATCTGGAGATGAGTGTAGAAGTGAAGATTATCAGTAAAGATAAAAAGAGAAAAAAGTAAGATATAACATATAAAATCCAAAAGACAAAATAGTAGAAGAAACTACTGCCTTTACAGTAGTAACATTAAATTTTAATGGATTAAACTCCCCAGTCAAAAGACATAGACTGGCAGAATGGCTTAAAAAACAGGAGCCATTTATATGCTGTCTACCAGAGACACAATTTAGACCCAAGGACAAAAACAGATTGAAAATGAAAGGTAGAAAGAAGATACTTCACACAAACAACAACCAGACAAGAGAAGATGTAGCTATAATAATATCTGACAAACTGGAGTTCAAATGTAAAACAATCAAAAGAGACAAAGAAAGACATATGATTTAACAAAAGGAACAATTCGAGAAGAAGACATAAAAATCATAAATAGTTATGTACTGAGTCAGAGTGCACCAAAATACATGAGGCAAACACTAACAACACTGAAGGGAGGAGTAGACCCTCTACAATAATAGTTGGAGCCTTCAATTCACTGCTGTCATCAATGGATAGAATACCTAGACAGAGGATCAGTAAGAAAACAGAGATTTTGAATAATAAGATAAATGAACTAGACATTTACAGACATTTACAGAACATTACACCCCAGAACAGCAAGATACATATTTTTCTCAAGTGCTCAGGGATGATTCTCAAGAATAAATTATATGATTGTTTATAAAGCAAGTCTCAATAATTTAAAAAGGATTGAAATTGTACAGAACACTTTCTCAGATCATAATGGAATGAAGTTTGGAAATCAATAACAGGCAGAGGGTCAGAAAATTAACGAATACATAGAGGCTAAACAACACACCCTTAAACAACCAGTAGGTCAAGGGAGAAATTACAGGAGAAATACGTAAATATCTTGAGGCAAATAAAAATGGAAATAACATATGAAAACTTATGAGATGCAAAAAGGCAGTGCTGAGAGAGAAATTCATTGGTCTAAATGCCTATAATACAAAAGAAGAAAGAGCATTATTCAAGGAATTAACTGTTCACCTGGAAGAACTAGAGAAAGAACAGCAAACAAACCCCAACAAAGCAAAGAGAAGGAAAGAAATAATAACATTAGAATAAAAATAAATCTTATTGTGAATATGAAAACAGTAGAGAAAATCAACAAAAGCAGAAGTTGCTTCTTTGAGAAAATCAATAAAATTGCTGGACTCAGCTAGGCTGAAAAAAGTTTTTTTTATATTGTACATTTAATATTGATCATTTTCCACTCTAGGCATTCCTAAGTTATACTGTCTCAGTCTTTATTCTCTATCTTTTGTTCTGATGTCATATGTGCCTCTAGCACTTCTCCCTCAACCGTACTAACATTCAGCTTCATTCAGTGTGTATGTGTATATATTTATATATTTTTAATTGATAAAACTTACATATATATTTTTAATTGATAAAACTTACTTGCAAACATTTTCAACATGCAAACATTCCATACATGGTATACACTTAATGGCTCACAATATCATCACATAGTTGTATATTCATCATTCTTTTGAACATTTGCATTACTCCAGAAAAATAAATAAAAAAAGAAAAAAACTCAATGTACTATACCCCTCACCCCCCCATTGACCACCAGTATTTCCATCTACCTAATTTATTTTAATCTTTATACTCCTTATTATTTGTTTATTTTTTATCCATTTTTAACTCATCTGTCCATATCCTAGATAAAAGGAGCATCAGATGCAAGGTTTTCACAATCATACAGTGACATAAATAGTAAAGCTATGTATATATATATATATAACCATTTTCAAGAAAAAAGCTACTGGAACATAGCTGTACAGTTTCAGGTGCTTCCCTCTAGCCACTCTAATACACCATAAACTAAAAAGGGGATCTCTAGATAATGCATAAAAATAATCTCCAGGATAACCTCTTGACTGTTTGAAATCTCTCAGTCACTGATGCTTTATTTTTTCTCATTTCTCTCTGCCCCATTTTGGTCAACGAGGTCTTCTCAATCCCTTTATGACAGGTCCCAGCTCATCCCAGGATTTCTGTCCCATGATGCCAGGGAGGTTTACAGCCCTGGGAGTCATGTCCCGTGTAGAGGGGGTTGGCAGTGAATTCACTTGCCATGTCAGCTTACAGAGAGAGGCCACATCTGAACAACAAAAGCGGTTCTGTGGGGGTGACTCTTAGGCCTAATTTTAAGTAGGCTTAGCCTATTCTTTGCAGGAAAAAGTTTCACAGGGGAGAACCCCAAGATCGAGGGCCTGTTGATTTGCTTGTCCCCACTGCTTGTGAGAATATTAGAAATTCTCCAAATAGAGAAGTTGAATAATTCCCCTTTCTCCCCATTCTCCCAAGGAGACTTTGCAAATACTTATTCGCTGTCCAAATTTCACTCTGGGATTTATCAGGCTATTATACTAACCTGGACAAGTCAACAAAATCACATGTCCTATTCAAGATTCCATGTACTTACGGTGTTCAGTTAAACTGACCATACAAGGTAAATTAGGAAATACACTACCTGTAATACAAATTTTGCATTAAATATACTTCTCTCCCTTTAGTCTGATGTATGCGATCAGCCTTTACCCAGTCTTCTGATATACCTTAGTCCTATCCAGATCAGCTTCGTTCATATCTCTACTTGATGTCTGATCACTTTTTCAACTTTTAAACAGTTCCTATATGGAGTACTGCTGACTTTCATAGCTTCAGAGCTCTACCTTTAAGTCTCAGGTATCACATAAATACCTGAAGTTTCTGGGAAAGACCATGTTATAGACAAACGGCTCAGTATCTCAGAATTTAGAATTCTACGACACCTCCTGAATATATGTGGTGACTGTAAGAGCTTACAATCTAGGACCCTTTACAATAAGCTCCAACCTGTTAACCCATGCTCTCGACTTTAGTTCACCGAACTTTTATATTATAGTAAGCCTATATGATTAAAGCATGATAATATTTGTCTTTTTGTTCCTGATATTTCATCCACCACACAGCTCTTAAGGTTCATTTATCTAGTCGCACGCCTTACAACTTTGTTACTTCTTGTGGCTGCTCAGTAGTCCACTGTATGTATACACCACAGTTCCCCCTCCATTCCGCTGTTGTACCGTTCAACCACCCCATTCATTGTGGATCATGAACACTACTGCCATAAACACAGTGTGCAGATGTCTATTCATGTCCCACACTCAGTTCCTCCAGGTATAACTGAGCAATGGGGTTTCAGGAACATATGGCAAGCCCACACTTAGCCTCCTTTGGAACCACTGCACTGCTCTCTAAGGGGTCTGCACCTCTCATTTTCCTACCTACAGATATAGATACATCTTTTTCTCTGCATTTTCTCTAGCACTTGTTTCTCTCTGTTCATTTTCAAATAGCTTTTTACACACATAATAAAATCCACCTTTAGTGTACAGACATGCCTTTGCTACCATACACTATCTGAAGATATTTCCTTTTGTTTTTTAATTTTTTAGACATTTCCTTTTCTTCCACAAAGAACCCATATCCCTTTCCCCATCCCCCCACCTGTTGACATTTCGTTTTGGCATAATACCTTGTTACATTCAGTGCAAGCATATTACAATGTTACTTTTGACTATAGACCCTAGCTTATACTAATTGCACTTTTTGTCACATACCATATATTTTCATTACCCTGCAATACTGACATTCCTTTTTTTCTTCATGCAAAAAAATTTTTCAATTTGTACATTTAATCATCATCATTCCACACTCTAGACATTCCTAAATTATACCATCTCACTCTTTTTCCTCTGTCTTTTCTTCTGGACACATATGTGTCCCCAGCCATTCTCCCTCTATCATACTCACATTTAGCTTCATTCAGTGTAATAATATTATTGAGTTACCATCATATAGTATTGTGCTATCCATTTCTGATTTTTTACAGTCAGTCCTGTTGGATATTCTGTATTCCTTCAGCACCAAATGTTCAGTCTCTACCTTCTTTCTCTCTCTGAATAACCTGTGTTCTTCACTTTTACTCTCAAAGTTCGCTCATTAATGTTAGTTCATATTTTTGAGACCATGCATTATCTGTCCTTTTGTTTCTGGCTAATTTCACTCAAGAATAATGTCCTCAAGGTTCATCCACATTGCTACATGCTTTATGACTTTATTCTGTATTACAGCTGCATAATATTCCATTGTATGTATATACCACAGACTATTTAGCAATTCAACATTGATGGACGTTTGGGCTGTCTCCATCTCTTGGTAATGATAAATAATGCTGCTATAAACATCAGTATGTGAATGTCCATTTGTGTTCTTGCATTCAGCTCCTCTGAATGTCTAGTAATGGGATAGCTGAATCATATGGCAAGTCTATGCTTAGCCTTTGAGGCTCCACCAAACTGCCTTCCAGAGCAGTTGCACCATTTTATATTCCCACCAACAGTGAATAAGTGTACTTTTTTTTCCACATCCTCTCCAGCACTTGTCATGTTCTGTTTTTGTATAATGGCCATTCTAGTGGGTGTGAGATGATATCTCATTGTGGTTTTGATTTGCATTTCTCTGATACCCAGTGAAGTTGAGCATCTTTTCATGTACCTTGTAGCCATTTGTAGTTCCTCTTCTGAAAAGTGATTGTTCCTGTCTCTTCCCATTTTTAAATTGGGTTATTTTTCTGTTCGTTGTTCAGTTGTAGAATCTCTTTATATTTTCTAGATATTAAACCCTCAACTGATAAATAGTTTCCAAATATTGTCTCTCATTGCATTGGTTGCCTTTTTACCTTCCTGACAAATTTCTTTGATGCACAGAAGTGTTTAATTTTCAGGAGATCCTATTCATCTATTTCTTCTATTTTGCTTTTACTTTGGGTGCAAGGTCTAGGAAATCATCTCCTATCACAATATTTATGATTTTCCCCTGTATATTTTATGGTCTTAAGTCTAATGCTTAAGTATTTGATCCATCTTGAGCCCATTTTTGCATAGGATATGAGATAAAGATCCCCTTTCTTTCCTTTACATATGGATATCCAGTTCTCCAAACACCACTTACTGAAGAGGCTGCTCTGTCCTACTTAGGTTGGCTTGATTGCCATATCAAAGAGTAATTTGTCCATAGATGATAGGGTCTGTTTCTGAATGCTCAATTCAATTCTATTGGTCAGTATATCTATCTTTATTCTAGAACCATACTGTTTTGACTACTGTCTAATTGTTCTGACTAAAACTTCCAGCACAATGTTGAATAACAATGGTGACAGTGGACATCCTTATTTTGCTCCTGATCTTGGAGGGAAAACTTTGTCTTTCCCTGTTGTATATGATATCAGCGGTGGTTTTTTTGTTTTTAATGTATACTCCCTTTATCATGTTGAGACAGTTCCCTTTTGTTCCCATCCTTTGAAGTGTTTTCACCAAGGAAGGATGTTGAATTTTGTCAAGTTCCCTTTCTGTATCAATGAAGATAACCATGTGGTTTTTCCATTTTGATTTATTGATGTGGTATATGACAATAATTGATTTTCTTGCATTGAACCATCCTTTCATAACTCAAATAAATCCCACTTCATCATGGTGTATATTTCTTTTAATGTGTTGCTGGATTCAATTTGCAAGTATTTTGTTGAGGATTTTTGCACCCATATTCATTAAGATATTAGTCTGTAGTTTTCTTTTTTTCATAGCATCTTTGTTTGGCTTTGATATTAGGATGATGTTGACTTCATGGAATTAGTTAGGTATTGTTCCCTCATCTTCAAATATTTTTTTTGATGAGTTTGAGCAGGATTGGTGCTAATTCTTGTCAAATTCACATGTGAAGCCATCTGGTCCTGGATGTTTCCTTTTTGAGATCTTCTTTATGACTGATTCAGTCTGTTTACTTGCAAGTGGTTTGTCGAGGTTGTCTATTTCTTCTTGAGACATTGGTGATTTTTCATGCTTTTCTAGAAAATTTTCCATTTAATTGACATTTTCTAGTTTATTAACATATAGTTGCTTATAGTATCCTCTAATTACCTCCTTTATTTCTGTAGGTTCAATGGTTATGCCACCTCTCCTACTTCTGATATTATTTACCTGTATCCTCTCTGTTTTTGTCAGCCTAGCTAAGTGTCTGATGATTTTAATGATTTTCCTCAAAGAACCAACTTCAGGTTTTGTTGATTTTCTCTACTGTTCTCATATTCACAGCATCATCTAGTTTTATTCTAATCTTATTATTTCCTTCCTTCTCTTTGCTTTGGTATTTGTTTGCTGATCTTTCTCTAGTTCTTTCAGGTAAACAGTTAACTCCTCAAATTTTGCTCTTTCTTCTTTTTAAATATAGGCATTTAGGGCATTGAATTTCCATCTCAGCACTACCTTTTTGCATCTCATAAGTTTTGATATGTTGTATTCTCTTTTTAATTTGCCTAGAGGTATTTACTGATTTTTCCTGTAATTTCTTCCTTCACCTACTGGTTGTTTAAGTGTGTGTTGTCTAGCCTCTATGTATTTATTAATTTTCTGGTCCTCTGCCTCTTATTGATTTCCAACTTCATTCCATTATGATCCTAGAAAGTGTTTTGTATAATTTCAATCTTTTTAAAATTATTGAGACTTGTTTTGTGAATAAGCATATGGTCTATCCTTGAAAATATAAGCACTTGAGAAAAATATTTATCCTTCTGTTGTGGGGTGTAATGTTCTATAAATGTCTGCTAAGCCTAGTTTATTTATCATATTATTCAAAATCTCTGTTTCCTTATTGATCCTCTGTTTAGATGTTCCTTCCCTTGATAACATCAGTGAATTAAATGTTCCACCCATTATTGTAGAGGTGTCTACTTCTCCCTTCAATGTTGTCAGTGTTTGCTGCATATGTTTTGGTGCACTCTGACTTGGTGCATGAATGTTTGATATGTCTTCTTGATGAATTGTTCCTTTTATTAAATCATATGTCTTTCTTTGTCTCTTTTGATTGTTTTACACTTGAAGTTTAGTTTTTTTCAGATATTAGTTTTTTGGTTGTTGTTTGTATGAAATATCTTTTACTAACCTTTTACTTTCAATCTATTTTTGTCATTGAGTCTCTGGTAGACAGCATATAGGTGGCTCCTGTTTTTTAAGCCATTCTGCCAGTCTATGTCTTTGATTGGGGGGTTTAATCCATTAACATTTAATGCTATTACTGTAAAGGCAGTAGTTTCTTTTACCATTTTTTTGGGGGGGTTTATATGTCATTTTCAATTTTTTTCTCTTTTTACCTTTATTGATAATCTTCATTTCTGCTCTCTCCTCCAGACATCTCTCTCTTGTATTTTCCTATCTCTCTGTAATGCTACTTTTAGTATTTATTGTAGTGCTGGCCATTTACTCACAAACTGTCTCAGTGACTGTTTGTCAGAAAATATTTTAATATCCATACCTTTTTGAAGGACAGTTTTGTTGGTTATAGAATTTTTGGTTGGAAGATTTTCTCCTCAGAATCTTAAATTTATCACACCACTGCCTTCTTGCCTCCATGGCTTCTGCAAAGAAATTTCCACGTAGTTTTAATGAGCTTTACTTGTTTGTGATGGATTGCTTTTCCTTTGCTGCTTTCAGAATTTTTTCTTTGACATTTGACAATCTGATAAGTAAGTATCTTGAAGTAGATCTATTTGGAACTATTCTGTTTAGGGTATGCTGTGCTTTTTGAATCTGTAATTTTTTGTCTTTCATAACAGAAGGGAAATTTTCTGTGATTATTTCCTCCATTAGTCTTTCTTCACCTTTTCCCTTCTCTTCTCCTACTAGGACACTCATATCACATATATTCAAGTGCTTCACATTGTCATTCATTTCTCTGAGACCCTGTCCCTATTTTCCATTCTTTTCCTTACCTGTTTTTTTGTGTGTAGGATTTCAGATGTCCTGTCCTTTGGTTCACTAGTCCTTTTCTCTGCTTCTTCAAATCTATTGTGTAGGTCTGTATTGTTTTTTCATTTTTTCTATTGTGTTATTCATTCCCAGAGGTTCTGCCATGTGATTTTCAAATGTTTGAGTTCTTCTTTATGGTCACCAGTTTCTTCTTTATATACTTCACCTCCTTTCTCATCTTTTCTCAACTTGTTGATTTGATTTTTTGATGTGATTTTGCATGTTTGTTCAAACATTCTTAATTAATTGTTTCAATTCCTGCATCTCATTTGAAATGTTAGTTTCTTCCTTTGACTGGGCCATATCTTTGATTTTCCTTGTATGTCTCATTATTTTTTACTGGCACCTAGGCATTTAATTAGTTTATTTGGGAAGTTGTTTTCACTGTTTTGCCTAGTGTTTTCTTGTTGGTTAGCTTTCTTCTGTATCTTTTCTTTGGCATTCATTTCAAATAATTCTAGATATCTAGTATAACTTCTGTTTAACTGATCAGAATTTTTCATCTCTTATTTTTCTGGTTATTTCTCTGCCTATATGGAACCTTTTTTCAATAATTTTCTCCTCAGATATGATTGACCCCAGTCAGATTTTCCCAGATCAAACAGGCCCATATCTCAGGAGAAGAGTGTATTCAGTATCACATTTCCCTGATACTGGTGTCAGTCTTTCCTATGAAGCCTCTAGACTCTGTGCTTTACCTATCCTGCCCAGCCTGTGGTGCTTGTCAGCCTACAACTTCCCATCCATGTAAAGTGATGCTGTGCCTTTAATCCTCAGCAGCCTCTTCCTGCCAGTGATGTGGTTGAGACAGAGGCTGAAGTAGTAGACAGGCTTGGGTTGTTTCTGTGTTCCAGCCCCTGGGGCCTCTATGCCCTGAAGGAGGGCAGCCACTTGAGTTGCCCCACCTTTTCTTGGGGGAAGATATACCCTTTAGAGAATTAACCCTTTTCACCTGACTAATTACTTTGTCTCTCAGACATACCTAAATGCCACCCTTCTGTTGAGCAATGCTGAGGCCTAAAAATGTTCCCAGTTCTACCTAATGAGCTGTTAAGATATATATAAAAAATAAAGCCTTTTCAGAGACAACCTGCTCTCTCCAGGTTTGCCAATCAAGAGCTCGAGTTGATAGAGGGCTCTATGTTTCCCTAGGCTCTGTGTGGCCTCTTTTCATGGGCCCAGCTCTTTTCCAATATTTTATGTTGTCCAACTCAAAAAGCCTCTTTTATTTTTGTTCAGTCAGCCTCACAATCTTTCAGCTATGCTGAAAACTCCGGATTCCTTTAGTGCTTGCTCCAGTTTATCTTTGCTTGGGCCTGTTTTCAGCAGTCCTAATTTGTTAACTAACTCTGCAGTTAGAGCTCAGTTGAGCTAACTTCCTTATTCCTGGTAGGGTCTGTTACTTTCTTCCTCGTGGAACAGCCTGCTGTGTCCATGGGGTAGGGGCATCACCTCCATAGCTTCTTGACTTACAGTTCTGTGTGGGATCTGAACTGTTCCTCCCATTCCAGACTGATGTACAATGTGTGTCAGTCACTGATATCCCAACAGTTGTTCTGTGTAGTTCCTGTCTGTTTACTAACTGCCCTGGAGGGCAAACTAAATTCCACACATCACTGTGCTGCCCTCTTGGCATGCTTCTTTCTATATGACAGTTGTACTTTAGTGGTTGAGTACTCAGTAGTGGTGGGGGTCGGTTGACTAAGGTCTTCTTAAATTCTTTCTTCTGTTGCACAATCACTGCCTTGGAGTGGGGCAAAGTTACCTGGATTCCAGCATTCTGATTTGTGTCTCATTCAAGGTAGAGCCTCCGTCCCATGAGTGACGCTGAGAAGAAGGAAGCCTGAAACTTGCAACTGCACTCACCCAGGAGTTAACTTCAGCAACAGGTATTTGGGATCAAGTTAAGAATTGCTGATGCTCTTCTCTTCCTGGGGAGAAAGGCCTCCAACTGGGAACTGGGAGAAGACAGAACCTTTAGTTTTTGGTTGTTGGGAGTAGTATTTCTGCTCTCCTGAACCAGGAGTGTAAGGAAGGGAGGGAGGAAGTAGTCCTATTACAAATATCACAAGTTCTTGCTTTTCTTTCTAAGTTTTGGTAGATTTTCTTGAATAGATGTTTCTTCATTTGTTCTATGCACTTAGGTACATTTAAACACACTTTACATGATTGTTTTTTTTTTGGCATGGGCAGGCTTCAGGAATAAAACCCAGGTCTCTGGCATGGCAGGCAAGAGTTCTGCCCCTGAGCCACCTTTGCATTGCCCCATGATTGTTTTTAAAAATAATTTTCCCCAGTTTCACTGAGGAGCTCCTCATGCTGTCATGCTGAAAGAGTGCAGTTGCTCTTGAAACATTCTGCCAGTCTCTCAAAAGGTTAAACATGGCATTACCATATGACCCACAAATTACACTTTAGTTATATACTAAAGATAAATGAAAACATAAGTCACACAAAACTTACATATGAGTGTTCATTGCAGCATTATCATAATCGCTTGAACTCGGAAGCAACCAAAAAATGTAGTATATCAACAAAATAGTATATTTAGCCACAAAAAGTAAGTACTGATAGGTGCTTCAAAGAGGATGAACCTTGAAAACATTAAGCTAAAGAAGCCAGTCACACCAGAAGGAAAGAAAGAGGATAAGGTCTGGGGTGGTATAACTTAGTGATGCCTAGAGTAGACAGTTATTGTGGTTAAATGTTCAAATAAGAGTGTTTTTGCATGAGGGAGAACAAATGAATGTCAACAATCCAAGTGTTGGAAATGGGTTGGTGTACAGGAAAAAGTGCAATCAATACGAACTAGGGTCTATAGTTAGCAGTAACATTGTAATATGCTTCCATTATATGTAACAAAAGCAATATGCCAAAGCTAAATGTCAAGAAGCACGGGTTATGGGGGAGGTTTATGGGATTCTTTGAAAAAGAAATGGAAATTTCCTCATATAGATTGTGATGGTGAAGTCATGGCTATGTGATTATACTGGGAACCATTTTTTACTTAGGTTGGATTGTGTGATGTGTGAATAAAACTGTTTAAAAACAAACAGAGTAATACAAGTAATGGAGAAAATTTGGAGAGAGAGATGCACTTACTCATTGTTGGTAGGGAAGTAGAATGGTATAACACCTCTGCAGGGCAGTGTGGTGGCTCCCCTGGAGGCTAGGGATGAGGTTACCTTATGATTCTGAAACCTCAACATTAATTGTATACTTGGAGGAACTGAGAGCAGGACATGAATGGACATCTGCCCACTAGTGTTTGTGGTGGCAGTGTTCACTTAATTCAGTGGATGGAGGTGGGACCTAAGGGTACACTGACTGAGGAATTGAAAGGGGAACTGTGGATTACTAAATAACTACACAGCTTTTAAGGTGTGACTGTGTGATTGTGAAAAGTTTGTGACTGACGCTCCCTTTATCCAATGTATGGACAGATAAGTAAGAAAGAAAAAGACAAAAAATGAATAAATAATAAGGGGGTGGAGATGGATGTTTTGAGTGTTTTTTTACCATTATTTTTACTTTTGTTCTTTTTTTGAGTAATAAAAATGTTCAAATATCTATTGTGATGATTTATGTACAGCTATATGATGATACTGCGAACCAATTATTCTACACTTTGGATGATTACAGGGTATGTGAATGTATAAAATATCTCAATAAAATTGCATTACAAATACACACAAGAAAGAAGCCAGTCATAAAAGACCACATAATTTATGATTCCATAAACGTACAGGACATTTTTAGGGCAGTAAAACTATTTTGTATGATACCTTATTGGTGGATAAACAGCATCATACTTAAATCAAAGCACATAGAACACATCAAAAGTGGATGCTAATGTAGACTATGGACTTCAGTTACTAAAAATGTATTAGTAGTGGCTTATCAGTTGAATGAGTGTATCACATCT
Source organism: Tamandua tetradactyla (assembly GCF_023851605.1). Taxonomy (NCBI): domain Eukaryota; kingdom Metazoa; phylum Chordata; class Mammalia; order Pilosa; family Myrmecophagidae; genus Tamandua; species Tamandua tetradactyla. The sequence goes on from NC_135327.1 coordinate 164,754,478, forward strand.
ATGCGAGATGTTAGTATAGAGGAATCTCTGTATGTGGAGGTTTGTATATAGGAATCCTGAACTTTCTGTGTAACTTTTCTATAAACCTAAAACTTCTCTAAAAATAAAGCTTATGATTCCATTTATTTTAATCATACAGTATAGGCTTATTTATAGAGACATTTTGATTAGTGGTTGCTTAGGGCTGGGAAGGATGGGGGGATGGAAGGTGAGAGTTAAAGGGTATAGGGTTTCCTTTTGCTGTGAAGAAAATTTTCTAAAATTGACTGAGCTGATGTTTGCATATATCTGTGAATATATCTTAAAACAATGAAGTAGCACTTTAAATGAGTGAATTATATAGCAATAAAACTGCTAAAAACAAAATCACCTAAGCCTTATCTCCAAAAATTTCGATTTAATGGGGCTTCAGTGGTCAGTAGCACTGGCATTTGTTTGCTTGCTTACTTGAATTTCCCCACTTGATTTTAGGTTAAAAAATACCACTTTACTTACTCATTTTACTGAGTAATTTAACTTACTGGTTATGCTACAGCACCATCCATATACCTTTAAACAGATCATTTATCAGATTATAGGAGACTATGATATAGTCTATTTTTGTTGACTAAAAAATAGCAAACAAATATGCTTTCGAGAGTGCTTAATGTACCTTGAAGTTTAATCAGGAGTCTTTTACTAATAATATGGCCCTAGGGCAACATCACCAGCATCACCTGGGAACTGATGAGACATGCAGGCTGCATTTTGATAAAAGCCCAGGTGATCTTTTAAGTTTGATAACTCTGGTGTAGAAAATACTCTAGCAAATAGAGCAACCATTTCTCCCCAAACCAGAGCCCTCTGGGCATCAGGCATGAGTACTGATGCCAAGATTCTACCATTTCCATCGTGAGAGCTGAGATCTCTATTGATCACTGCCACCATCTGAGAGATAGAGGGAATATTGGTTGTTTTTATTTCTTCTTTAGGACTGTTGCTCTGCCTCCTTCATTTCTCTTAAAGTAACACGCTCTCAGCCTGTCATTGAAAGGGCAGTGCCAAGATGGCCACAGCAGGAGTTTACAGTGAGGAAAATTCCAGGTTCACATGGCACTTACGCAATTTCTGTCAGCTTAACACATTTCTCACCTTTATTTTCAACTCTGGCTTCATGCGTAGGCTTGAATAGGTCTGTTATTCTTGAAGAAAGTAAGTTCTTTTCTGAATGTTCAAGTGCAATCACAGATTACAAGAATAACTGCTTTTACTGGGTTGAATAAAGTCCTTCAAAAATTCATGTCCACCTGGAACAGGATGTGACTTTATTTGGAAATGGGGTCTTTCCAGGTACAATGAACTAAGATGAAGTCATACTCAATTAGGGTAAGCCTTAAACCAATGACTGGCATCCTTAGTTGAAGAGTGAGATTTGGACACAGAGACAAAGGCACAGAGGGAAGTTGTCCATGTGAAGATGAGACAAATTTTAGAGTTATGCTGCCACAATCCAAGAAACTCCTAAGGCTACCAGAAACTGGAAGAGACAAGGAAGGATCCTCCACTAAACCTTTATAAGAAGCATGGCCCTGCCAACACCTTGATTTCAAATGTCAAGACTCCAGAGCTGTGAAAGAATACATTTCTGTTGTTTTAAGATGCTCAGTTTGTAGCAATTTGTTACAGTGGCCAAGGAAACTAACACATCCCTTTTCTTAGTGTCATCTAACATTAGAATTGGCCAAAAGATCTCTCTCTCTCCCACCTCAATTCTACATCAGGGTTTCCTAATCATTTTTCTTTCACAGACTCCTTTAGAATATGGTAAAAGCTATAGACATCTTTCTTCAGCAAATGCACCATTTAGCATGTAAAAGAATTCATGGACTTCTCCAAGATTAACCAAGTGAAGATGCACTATCAGACTAAAAAGCTTTTGTTTTGTGAGTGATGGGAGGTAGGAAGGGAGCCCAATGTATCAGTATCAGGTTTATTGATTCAGACCAAAACCATGATAATTCCCAAATTGAAGTTTAGGTTTTAGGGTTGACAAATTACATCAGAGCTGTTCCTTGCTGTGAGTAATATCAACCATGAACAACCATATTACAAAGAATATAATATGAAAAAGTTTACTTAATATGAAAAATATACTAAGATATTTTGATACTCGAAAAAAAAGAAATAACACTAATATCTAATAGCCTTTTGGAGATATTATGAATCAAAGCTTTCATTGTTTTGTAGATATATATTTTATTTTGTGCTGAGTCTATCTTTTTTAATAAATTAACATCATTTATTTTCAAGTCATTAGCTTCTTTTCCATAAAATCAGAATCCACCGTCTGAGAAGTACTATATGACTCATTTTCATTAAAAGATAAATCAAGTTTGCTTCTCCTTTTTCTCATTTAGAGACCATTATTTTGTTTCTTACTTTTAATTCTTTGTCACTGTCTTTATCTGTATTTTATCTTTCTAATAAATAAAGTGTCCTATGATTGTGTTCTGTAACAGTAAATGTCTCTTTTTATATGAAAGAAGCATGGATTTCCATCTAAGTATCTGAGGTTCTTTTTTTCATACTGCCACTTCCTCTTGAGGGACAAGGACACCCATATCTATTGAAGAAGGATTGACACTTGACTGTACTGAAGGCACTATGCATATGATATCAAATCAGTTTTCCTAAAGATTACTTTTTAACTTTTTAAATTGTATAGTAAAACATAAGTACAAAGCAAAGAAATAAAAAAGCAATAATTTTCAAAGCACTCTTCAAAAAGTGGTTACAGGAGAGATCCCAGAGTTTGTCATGGGCAACCATATAATCCTCTCATATTTTTCCTTCTAACTGCTCCAGAATATAGAAGGCTAGAGGGCTTAAATACTTTTTTTATTATGACAATCGACTTCTTTCCTTCTTTTTTTGTGAACAATAACATATATACAAAAAAGCTATAAGTTTCAAGCACAGCACCAAATTATTGTAGAACATATTTCAGACTTTGACATGGGTTACAGTTACACATTTTAGGTTTTTTTTTTTGCATGGGCAGGCACTGGGAATTGAACCCAGGTCTCTGGCATGGTAGGCGAGAACTCTACCTTCTGAGCCACTGTGGCCTACTTCTAGCTGCTCTAAAATACTGGAGACTAAAAGAGATATCAATTTAATGATTCAGCATTCATATTCATTTGTTAAGTCCTATCATTTATGTATAATTTCATCATCACCTTTGATCTTTCCACATCTCTCTTTGGGGTTGTTTGGGCTATGGTAATTATCCAGCTTCATCCCATTGTGATCAGAGAAAGTGTTCTCAATAATTTCAATATTTTTAAATTTATAAAGACCTGTTTTGTGCCCCAGCATATGATCTATCCTGGAGAATGTTTCATGAGCACTAGAGAATAATGTATAACCTTGTGCTTTGGGGTGCAATAACCTATATGTGTCTGTTAGTTCTAATTCATTTATCAAGTTATTCAATTTCTCTATTTCCTTGTTGATCTTCTGCTGGTTGTTCTATCTGTAGAGGAGAGTGGTGTAGTGAAGTTTCCTACTACTATTGTTGAAACATCTATTGCTCCCTTCAGTTTTGCCAATGTCTGGCTCATGTACTTTGGAGCTCCTTGATTGGGAGCATAAACATTTATGATTGTTATATCTTCTTTATAAATTGACCCTTTAATTAGTATATAGTGTCCTTCTTTGTCTCTTATGATGTCTTTACATTTAAAGTCTATTTTGTCCGATATTACTATAGCTACTCCTGCTTTCTTTTGGTTACAACTTGCATGAAAATCTTTTTCCATCCTTTCACTTTCAATCTATTTGAATCCTTGTGTCTAAGATAAATCTCTTGTAAGTAGCATGTAGCTGGATTATGTTTCTTAATCCATTCTGCCAATCCGTTTCTTTTAATTGGTAAGTTTAGTCTGTTAACATTCAAAGTTGTTACTGAAAAGGCATTTCTTGATTCCACCACCTTATCTTTTTTTAAATTTTATTGTCAGATCTATATATTATTCTTTTCCCTCTTTCTCTTTGTATTATTTAAATTACCCTTAGTGTTTTTTTCTCAGTTTTCCTTAAGATTTATTTCAATCAGTGCCATTTCCCTGTTTATAATGTCACTTGTACACCAGATAAATTTAAATCTCTTTATCTTATGGTTCAAAATCTTCACAATTTGATTCTAGTCTATCTTTTCAGTCTTATCATTCAGTATTCAGATATTACACTATTTATCCTGGACTCTGGTAAAATATTTGACCTGACTATACCATCCACCCATGCTACTTCCATCTCTGTCTTTGAAATCAACATTATTAACTTCTTTTTAACCTGAAGCCTTTCTTTACAGTCCAGCTTGTATGTCATCTCTCTAACCCATGAATTTAATTTAGCATTTGTTCACCTTTATTTGAAACTTTAAAAAAATCAAATTCTACCTTGCTTTATAGTTAATTGTATATGCATCCTGGTAACCTGGCTTGTTTGCCTCCAGAACACTATCCAAAAAAATTGCACTTAATCAAATCACTACTAAATGGATTAGTGAATTAAAGATTAATCAGTTTAGGGTTGCACAGGTGGTTCATTGAATGCTCATCTTGCATGCAGGAGACCTGGATTCAATTTCCAAACCATGCACCCCCCCTCCACAAAAAAAAAGCAAACAAAAGACTAATCAGTTTAATACAGCAGATATTATTAGGAATAAATTCTGTGCATGGAGCATATTTTGCATTTTGGGTGTAGCAAAGATAAAACCTCATCCCTTTTCTAAAGGAGTATATAGTAAAGCTAAAAGTCACAGGAGTTATACAAGGTATACTAGAAGTTCTACAAAAGAAGAATAAGGCATGTGAGCAGAGGTAAGAGTATGATTAAGTTAAAGAAAAAAAAGAAACAACAACCTAAGTTTAGGAGCAGATTTCTGGGAAGTGGAAGGGATGCTCTAAGACAATTCATGGTGGTGTTGTATCTAAACTTTTCACATAGTTGTCTTTTTATTATTAAGTTAAATCACCACATATTACAATACAGTTCATTTTGATTTTTCTATTTATTTGTCTACTGCCCTGGAAAGAAAAGATAGGATGGCCTTATCATAGTTCTACATAGAAATATGTTATTATAGAATACTAATCATTGACAATTCAAATGTCAGAACATCAGTCTATAAATGTTATTCAATACTTTATAATCACATTCTTGCTTGAAATTATATAATCATTTATGTCATATTACTGTCAATATGCCCTTACTTAAATATGTGAATATAGTTTATATTAATTTTATATGTTTCAATTTTGGTCCTTGACAGCAAGATTCATATCTAATCTATTGCCTGTAATTGCATGTTATCCAGTACAGTGACAGCTAATGCTAGCGTTCTTTAAATATTTGATGAATTCAAATAAAGTCATAAGCACTGGTGAATTAGTGAACACAAGTGCTTCTAGCTAGGTTGCTAGGATGCATACATCATTATACTATTTACTGTTAATAAATTTTACCTTGTTGGAAAGTAGCATAGGCTTGGCATGCACTTTTAAATGGGTTCAACTGTAAGGATGCTAATGGATATGCTAATTGGATCACAGCCAAGTGTCCCCTTTTGATTGCATTTACTGTTTTCATAGACCTCAAGATCTATACCTATAGTATCTTACTTGGGTTATCAATCTATTGACAATAATTGAGTTTTACAATTACTTTAACAGCATCAGCTCTGATTATGGGAATTGTGGAAGAGGTTAGGAAATAGAGGGTACAAACTATGCATAAGTAATCATTAGGGACTAGTCAATCTAGACTGAATTGTCCTGAGTTGGTGGATTCTTTCTGCTTTGCAGCTTCATAATCAATCACAAATAATCAGAGATTTTTCACACGAAAATCCAATGCAGATTTTGAACTTCCCTGTTCCTCTCTTCATAAAGAAAAATAAAAAACTCCTGAGATTCCTTTCATTGTTTGTTGTGCATCCTTTCCCCAGACTCAGTATGCTTTACCTGACATCCTGCCATTTTGCCTCCAATAGGCCTTTAATTGGATCCCTTGTTTGATTAAGCTACAGTTGTCCTCTACAGGACTTTAGGAGACATCCCGCCCTTTCTTGTCTTCTTCTGTTCCCTGTTGTGTTTCTCTTATTCACTTAAGACTTTCTCCCGAGAAAGCTTCCCTAACGAATGACTTGCACATGAAACCTCATTGTACGGTCTACTATTAGGGAACCTGATCTAGGCCTCCATTAGACCCAAATATTTAGAAACAAATTACAAAAAGAAGAGGCTGGCATTTTTCATGGAAACACTGCCATGAGCAAATAAAAAAACAACTTGAAAAATGTTTGGGACAAATAAGAAAGTACTAATTCCCTAATATGTAAAAATCTTAAATGAATTCATAAAAAGACAAACCTAACATGGGAAAAAGATATGAACAGTGAAACTGCAGCAAAGAAAATATGAATGACTTATGTCAAAATTAAAGAAGTGATGATTAAAATGACAATGAGGGGTGGGCAGTGGTGGCTCAGTGGCAGAGTTCTTGCCGCCATGCCAGAGAGTGGGGTTTGATTCCTGGTGCCTGCCCATGTTAAGAAAAAAAACAAAAGCTAGTTTTAAAATGAAAATGAGATACTATTTTAATATTACTCAGATTGGCAAAGATTTTACCAAGTAAGATAATACAATATTAACATGGGTATGGGGAATACAATCATCTTAATTGTTGGAGGCATTGTTAACTGCTGTAACCTCTTTGAAGAGCCAATATTATCTATTATAATTTTAAATGAATATGCTTTCCACAGACCAATTCTTAGGCAAGAAATGTTATACATAAACTCACATAAATATATATATACACAACATATATATATACTATATACATCAATACATATGTGTGTTAAGATATATGTGCAAGCAAATTCAAGGAAAAATCATTTATAACACAAATCCAGAACCAACCTAAATGTCAACTAATTAAAAACAAATATACCATGATACATTTGTACAATGGATTACAGTGCAGTTGTTAAAAAGAACATTCTCTGAGATATATAAAATAAAGTAAATAAAAAAGTTAAATAAAAAAGTAAGTTATAGAACAGTTTGAATAGTTGAATATTGTGTATTTTAAAAACAAAAAAAATGATATGCACTTATATGCCATATTGTCATTGACTCTCGGGAATTATATTGTAAGAAACTGACTTCAGTGGTTGCTTCTAGAAGGAGCTAAGGAAACAGAGGCCACGTATGGAAGGAAAACTTATAGGAAGACATACTTTACAGTTGACTTTGTTATATTCTTTGATTTTCTAATCTATATATTTATTATTTTACCAAAAGTGGAAAAGGAAAAAAAAAATCAGCGGATGAGGGAGAAAGGAAGAATAGTTCTACTTCTACTTCTAAAAGCCTTCTAAGAAAGGCTTTAATAGTGTCACTTCCCAGACCCTCCTTATCCAGGTCTTCCCTCCCTCAGCTCTCTCTCTCTCTCTCTCTCTCTCTCTCTCTCTGATTGTGTGTACTCCCCACTACAGTGGCTAACATTCAGATGTGAACAGAGAGCCATGGAATCATTTGTGAATTTTCCCTCTTTTTCATACATTTTCAATCCATAACCTACTCCTGTCTTTATCCCAAAGTATCTTCATTGTATGTATTTGTCCATATCTCTGCAAATGCACAGCTTCACCTCATTCCAAATTACTCCAAGCATCTTGGAATCCCTCAACAGCCTCCTAACTCACTACGTGGCACCCATTCTTAACTTCCTTAATTCCCAATCTTTTCTTTTCTCAAAAGCCAGAGCCATCTCAAATCCAACCAAGTAATTTCTCTGCTTTTACACTATGCAATTATGAAGCCATTGTTCTAAGAACAAATGCAATTTATAAGGATTGAGTCACAGGAAAACATGCTATTTGCAAGAGAACACGGGAAACCAAGCATCTTGCAAGTCCAATCTCTGATAGGTTATAGGTTCTGTTAATGAGAAAGGAGATTGATTTATGTTCTAAATGAGCAGTGTCTGCCACTCTACCTTCTCTGAAGTAACTCCCTTCCTTTACAATCCAGGTGGCTACTTTTCCCAATACTTTTTTTAAATTTTGTAATGTCACTTATCACTCTGAAGTTATTTTTTTATTTGCTAGTTGTCTGTTTATTCCCTCTAGAATATAAACTTCATGAGAGCAGAATTTGATCTGGGTTGTATACTCCTGTATCCTCCATGCCTAGAGCAGTGCTTGCTTTGTGATAAATGGTCCACTAACATTTGTTAAAGGGTTGAAACAATACATTAAGTAGTAAAACCTATGGTATGTTCGATTCCTGGAGCTTGCCCATGCAAAAGAAGAAAAAAAAACCTAAAACCTATGGTATGTTTAAGGTACCCCCGTAAGCTTAGAGCATCTCCTCAGTATTCTTCTGCAATGCCTGAAATTCTTACTTATGCACTCAATGAAGACACTTAGGCATTCTGTTAAAATTTATTAATATTATTTGAGTAGATGCAGAAACTATATATCACGAATGTCTAAATAGAAGCAAATTAGTATAGTTAACCAGGCACTATACCTGCCAGTCAATCTGCCTTTAGGGAATTGGAGTGAGAGAAACATAAATTTTAACTGAGGTTATAGGTTGGTAAAGATCAGAATCATAAAATAGATTTTAATTATGTATATATAAGCAGATGTCAGAACATAGTTGTGGTTCTGAGTGCCTTATCTGCTTTACTAGTTTCCTAGGGCTGCCATAACAGAGTACCACAAACTGGATGACTTAAAACAACAAAAAATTATTCTCATTCCTGGAGGCAAAAATATAAATCAGTGTTATACAAGGGACATAGACTCTTGAAGGCTCTAAGGGAAGAGCTTCCTTGCCTCTTCCTATCCTTTGATGATTGCAGAAAATTCTTGACTTTCTTAGACTTGTAGCTGCATCTCTCCAATCTCTGCTTCCATCATTAATGACAATCCTCTTTGCATGTCTTTTTGTGTCTCTTATAAAGATACCAGCTACTATATTAGGGGACACCCTCATACATTGTGTCCTGTGTCTTAACTAGATTATATCTGTAAAGACCCTATTTCCAAAAAAGCCACATTCATAGTTAAGACTTTTATCTTTTGGGGAGGGTACAGTGCAACCTACAATACCTGAGTTGCAGAGACTATCACCAAGGAGATTCCTAGAAATTGGGAACAGGGGAGAAACCAGAATCAAGCAGGCCGAGTGCCTACAGTGTCCATCAGGAGGCTCTAAGCAGTGAAGCAAAAAAAAAAAAGAGAGAAAAAAAAGACCACAGAGAAAGATTGAAGGCAGTCTACCAAATCAAACAAGAAGCAGTGGATTAAAGCAAAAGCCTGGAGAAACTACCAAGCTGTAGTATTACAGGTGCATAAGATACGGGGATGTGGAAAATTCCTGATATTCTCACAAGTAGTGGAGCCAACCAAAGCAATAGGCTGAGTCATCAGTCTTGGGGTTTGTTCATATGAAACATCCCCACAAAGTATAGGCTAAGCCTACTTAAAATTAGGCTTAAGAGTCACCCCCAGAGAATCTCTTTTGTTGCTCAGATGTGGCTTCTCTCTCTCAGCATACATGACAAGCAAACTCACTGCCCTCCTTCTCTCTATGTGGGACATGACTCCCAGGGGTATAAACCTTCCTGGCAATGTGGCACAGAAATCTTAGAATGAGCTGGGACTCAGCATCAAAGGATTGAGAAAACCTTCTCCACCAAAAGGGGGAAGAGAGAAATGAGACAAAACAAAGTGCCAATGTCTGAGAGATTTCACACAGAGTTGAGAGGTTATCCTGGAGGTTATTTTTACACATTATATAAATACCACCTTTTTAGTTAAGGTACAGTGGAGAAGCTGGAGGGAAGTGTCTAAAAATATAGAGCTGTGTTCCAGTAGCCATGTTTCTTGAAGATGATTGTATAATGATAAAGCTTTCACAATGTGACTGTGTGATTGTGAAAACCTTATGTTGCATGCTCCTTGTATCTACCTTAGTAGATTGAAATGCTAGTGATCAATGAAAGGGAGTGGTAAGGGGTATAGAAAAACATAGGGGAAACAAAGGCTAGAATATATTAGGTAGATGGAAGTGCTAGTAGTCAATGAGAGGGAGGGGGAAGGAGTATGGTATGTATGAATTTTTTCTTTTTATTTCTTTTTCTGAATTGATGCAAATGTTCTAAGAAATGATCATGATGATGAATATATAACTATGTGATGATATTGTGAGTTATTGATTATATACCAAGAATGGAATGATCATATGGTAAGAATGTCAGTGTTTGAATGCTTATGTTTAAAAAAATAAAAAATTAAAAAAAAAGATATGGGGAATCCATGGAGTTATTTCTGCGTGAGGAAGGAGACGCTCAATGTGCCCACCAATTAAGGCAGAAATATATCAAATTGAGACCCACCCAAGTTGCCACTATTAGGGTCATGGAAGGACACAGGGCTGAGGTGGAGACTAATATGTCCCTTCTTGTGGTTACCTATGCTGAGACCAGAGCAACAGAAAGCTTGATTGTTCTCTTGACTGTGCACACCTCCACTGTGAGAGCCTGAGTGGTCTTAGGTACATTGTGGTTCCAGCACAACCTCTGACTTGGGACCCTGTTTTCAGTTATACCCCTTTTGGCATTTTCTAGAGTTTCCTCTCCCTCTGATTTTGAAGCTTTCTACTATTTCCTTGAAGGCAGCCAAAAGTACCTCATAGGTCATTCAAGGCAGTCATTTGGGAGAACAGATCTCTTGAGCTGAAGATCCTACCTTCTGAACTCTTTTCCCTCACCTGAACTGCTGGAATAAGGCTCTCCAGGGCTTCCCAGTGGAACAGATCTGCTTCTGAAATCTGAATCCAAGATATCCTGGGAATTGGCTTGGCTTGAGAAGAAAAGAATTTGAGGATCATCTATATAGTGGGGACTACTTGTCCCCCACCTCATAAGGTAGTTATTAGGATTAAACATGTTAATACATGTAAAGTGCCTGGCACACTGTGCTTGTGGATAGAAAGTAAGAGAGAGAGGTAGAAAGAGAGAAAGATGAGGGGAAGAAACGGGAGGGGGCAGAATAGGAGAAATGAGAAAAAAATTAAAATTCAGTGACTATTCAACTCCTCAGATTTCGGACTATGGTTAGACTCAAGGTAGTGCCCCTTGTCCTCTGTTTCCTCATTGCACATAACACCACAAAATGTGTAGGCTTGGTTCCAATGGGCCCATACTTCACCCATTCTTCACTACATTTTTTCTGAGAAAATTATATAATGTTTGTACTTAAATGTATCACTATTGGTGAAGTTAAAAGGTACTATACATTGACAAGGAGATAAACGGCCCCCTGAAATAATTCAAATACACCTCTAATTTAGGTTAAGTTTTAACTGTTAATTTTGAAAATTTCTTATACCAAGTTCTTAGTTCTCCTAATGAGAAAATTTAGCAACTATGAATATAGCATTTTCATTTTCTTAATTAAAACCAAGTAAACCTAGGCAAAACATGAAATATACCCTTATTGCCAGGCTGGCACCTCTTTCTGTATAGAGAATATGTATAAAAAACAATTGAGTGAGAGAATTAATAAATGAGGCAACCAGTCTGTTAAAGCTATCTAAACAAAAAAGCAGGCAGATGGTTAGGGGAAAGAGCACTGGACTGTGGTATAACTAAATGCATACTTTTGAAGATATTTAGACTCTTAGTTTTCAAAGCGAGGTTAATTCTAAGAGCAAAGTATGATGGATAATTATACAAGTAGAAAGCTCCCCATCATCTGCATACTAGACAGTTAAAATATCCAATCTCTATTTTCACAATAATGACCTATTTCATGTTTGATTCTGACTCATCCAGTAGAGGGCAGTGTAAAAAGGAAGGGCTTTAGCATTAGCTAGAATTGTCTTTGCTGGCTTTTGGATGGTGGACAAATTATTTAATTTTCTCCATTACTTATGTTCTCATTTAGGAAATGAGTATGATTATTCTTATCCCAGAGTGTTGCTGAAATGTTTAAATGCCATAATCAATTGTTTAATGAAAATCCTTAGATGACTCAATCAGTTGTTGATTATCTGATTTTAGAGATGTGCTTGGAATTGCTTTCCTGTAAACATTTTAACTTACATTTCTTGATGAAATTTTAATCACAGGCTTGCTGTGTTCATTTTAACATTTAAAATTTTAACAAATATTGCACATTTGTTTGAAACATCATGGGCCATCAACAAATATTACTTATTGCTTGGATTTTTGAAACTATAACTATTACCCATTAAAAATTAAAAGCAAACAATAAGCCACATGAAATCGAGTGACAACAATATTTTTTGTCAACCATAAACATTCTTTAAGCAGTAAGGTACTAATTAGACTCACCTCAGGAGACTCATTGTCTTGTAATTATGTTGACAACTGAGCCTTTTGAAGTCTCTTTTTAACTCTTTAACATTACTCTGTTAGCCTTTATGGTAATCTTCACAGCAAAGAAAAACTTTTATAAAGATTTTGCCCTCAACCTCCTTCCTGGCCCAAACTCCCCAAAATTCTGAAGCTGAATAACTCCCAATTTAAATGAAAGATTCCTGGAGGAAATTTTCACAGCTTGTTTCCCAGATCCTCTCAAAGTTCCTTCCTCTCCTGTGCCTTGTCTCAGTTGGTGAGTCTCAGGGACACTCCCATACTGTCATCAACCAGCCAGATTCTTAGTCGTGCATGAATATAGCACTGAATTCCTGTTCTCCTTGTCTTAGGTGAGAATCAGAGCACTTCTGTTCTCCTTTGTTCTTGGTGAGGAGACAGACACACCTGCCTGGTCTTCTCATCTACAAGGGTAAATGTGCTTGGCTTTTTAATGGAGTAATTAAATGGGCTGAGATACTAAGAATACTAATACATCTTTATAATGCCACTTAAAAGGTTGAATTTGTATTTTTTTTTTTTTTTTGGTATTGTATTTGTCACATTTTGACTTATGCTATATATCCTGGGGAAAAATATAGATACAATTTTTAATAACAACAATGATAGTGATTACTATTGATTGCTCATAACTTGTAAGCTTAGCAGATATGCTAATAGCCAGGGTTGGTTTGAATTTGATACTGAGAACTAATCTTTTTAACCACTGCTTCTTTGATTTTTGATAAATGCTCTACTTTCTCTTTTGTGAAATAGAGCAAAAGCAAACTGTTTGACCAGAGTCATACCTGATCACCAAACAGTCTCAAAATATTTGGATTTTTTTTAGTAATTTGTTTTGCCACCATTTTGTTTTAAATGTCACTTATTTATTCCACTAATCTGATATAAAGCTGAAAACTCCCCATATAAGTTACCAGACAAAAGTGGTGGATTCTTTTACCCAATGTGCTCAAATGACCAATTCCTATGACAATGGGGTTTGAAGAGAGAGAAAGTATATTAGTAGGTGCAGAGCAGACCATCAGATGGCTTACTGGCCCAAAATCTGTCTCCTGAACTGTAGTAATTCTGATAGTTTTATTAGAGAAAAAAGATGAACAGGGTTTAGGATAAGGAGCATAGTGGCCCCAGATGATGTAATTAGAGGTGATCTAATTATTGAGCATGCACGGATTACACAGAATGTATATAAGAAATGGCAGCCTTAATATGATAATGGGCATAATTTTTAGTATTTTGATGGAATAAAGGTGGCTGTAGGTTAAAGTCTAAGCTACTGCACATGCCAGGCTGGCCCATGTTGGTTATTTCCAGTCTCTGTTCTCATGAAAACTTTGGACTTGAGGTGGGTTAGTTCTGGACTGACCCAAGACCCTTCATTAATAAACATTAGGGGCTGTCTTTAGTGATTACAAGACTCTAAAGTTGGAAAACTGGATAAATATGTACAAATGAAAGTTAGTCACAAGATTTTTACATTCACAGGAGCAGAAGATAAAGGTTATACAATCATTAGCAGTGATCAAGGCAGCTGGATTACAATTTCTCTCTGTCTACTCCAAAAAACCAGAAAGCAAAAAGGAATATTCATATAATAGGTCAGTAATCAAACTCATCCCTTAAATCCTACTTTTCTTAACTAACTAAGTAGTTAGTTAAATCCTAAAGTATTTTACAAGTCAGAAGAATAGTTCAATATAGCTGAGGAAAGGCAGCTTAAAGTCTGCGTTTGAATAAGTTGTTTTCATAATGGACTCCCCTGTGAAGGTGCAAAATGGCAGCAAAATTAATGTAACTCATGCAAAGGCTTGTGTCAGTTTGATCCACAGATACAGTCACTTGCACGAAGATATTTGTGTAGGCTACCTACTTCCTGAAAGGTGATAAGGCACAGCACAATCATTATATCTGGCTCCACTGCAGTGATTTTGCTGAATATTTCATTTCCACTGCAATAATTCTTTAATAGTTTTTATGTTTAGTTAAAATGTTTTTTTGGACTTCTTAAGGAAAGTTTAATGCTCACAGGCTTATGAATCATTAAATGATTGGGCTTTGCATCCTTTTTTCATGCTTTTCTCTGCATTTTATATATAAAAGGTCAGGGGAAGGGATAACATTAATTTTAATAATAAAAAGAGAAAGAACTTATGTTTATTGAATACTTACTATGTGCCAGGCATGTGCTAAGTGCTTTATTTATATTTCATTAAATTTTCCCAGACATTCTATGAGGTAGTTACCATTATTATCCTCATTTCATAGATTAAAAATCCTCAAGTACACTGGAGTTTAAATATTTTGGGCCAGTACATTGTTACCAAGTTTAAAAGTCAGCTTACAAACCTGTTGAACCTAATCTAAAGGACTAAGTTTCTGTTCCAGTAATTTAGACATTTTAAATACATGACTTCAGAGAATCCTCAGACAGGTATGAATTCTCTTCCAGTTGCTGACAAGATTAAAGTGAAGAGATTAAATAACTTTCTGAAGTCCACTTCATTAGAAAGTCACTGTTCTGGGATTTAAAACTTCTGTATGTCAGATTCCAACGCTTTTTTGTCTTATCAAAGTTATTTGAGCCATCCCACAGTAAAAAATGTTTTTTTTAAAACTATAAACAAACTTATAAATACATAACCAATAAAAGAGGTTTACAAAATAATACCATTTTTGCCAGCCATGGTACTCTGATACTTTTTATTCTATTTCATTCCATTCCATTTTTATATTCCACTTCACTTGTTTTTTAAAAATGCTCATTACAACCCACTAAATCAATTTTATGGCCCACTAATAGGTTGTGACCTGAAATTGGAAGAAAAAAATGCTTGAGGTAGGCCAACTTGTTTTAGAGTTCTCTACTGAAACAGAAAAAAAACAACAGAGATATCTGTAAATATTATGAGATTTTAATAAAAATTTTCTCATGCAACTGTGGGGTTGCACAAGTCCAAATTCTGTAGGATAGGCTACAAGCTGGGAACTCTGATGAAGGTTTTCAATGAGTTCCCCAGGAGAAGCTGGTGGGCTGAATTTGAGATGGGAATTCTCTCTTCTGACTGCTCACATAATCACTTCTTCTTTTAAATCCTTAAAGGGATCGGCTGAGACATCTCTCAATGTAGAAAAATGTGAATTCCCACAGTCTTTTTCGTTGATTGTAGATGTAGTCATCCATAGATGCAATCACCTTACCAGTGATTTAAGCCCATGAAATGTCCTCACAATAACAATCAGGCCAGTGCTTGCTTAACCAAACAATTGGACACCATCAGTTGGTCACACACCATCACACTACACAACAGTATTGTTTCTTGGATAATTATGTTTACTGTTCCTCTCCATTTGTACTTAATAAGCAAAGGACTGCCAAGGTGTTTCGTTCAGAAATGTGGGTGAGGCACCAATTTGAATGGGGTCAGATTCATGAGTAATACACCCCTCTCCAATTCAAGTGAACAGAAATTTATTGATTAATACAGGAAAGACAGAGAAATGAAGTAAGTTATGTCTCCAGGTGGGAATTCACCAACACCTGAAGAAGAATGCTGGAGAATCCCCTAGACAGTATTGTTGTGGTCAGCTTGGGAAGATCCCTAATGGAGCATCCTCTTTTTGGATGAGACTCCCAAAATCTAGCTGTCTGTGCGCAGTTTATACAGTATAACTTTAGCTATGGTCCAATGGACCAAGTTCAGATGTTTCTGATGAGATTAGGCTAGGACTCAAGAGATTTTTATGAAAATATATTCCCATCTTGGAAGGTAGCCCGCCCTCCCAGTCGGAGCTGTACATTTTATCATCAAAACAAAATGGTCACTTGACATGGTTAGGGACACGTGTCAACTTGGCCAAGTTGTGGTACCTGTTTATCTGATTGGGCAAGCACTGGCCTGTCTGTTGCAATGGGGACATTTCATAGGATTAGGTCATGATCACATCAGCTGCATCCACAGCTGATTCCATTTGTAATCAGCCAAAGGGGAGTGTCTTCTGCAATTAGTGATGCTAAATCTAATCAAGGGAAGCCTTTTAAGGAGGTCTCAGAGGAGACAGGTTCCATTCCTGCTTTGGCTGGTGAGCCTCTCCTGCGGAGTTCATCCAGGCAATCCATCGGAGTCGTCGGCTTCGCAGCCTGCCCTGTGGATTTTGGACTCTGCATTCCTGCGGTCACGTGAGACACTTTTATAAATTTTATATTTGCAAGTGTTCCTTGTTGATTCTGTTTCTCTAGAGAACTCTAACTAATACATCACTAGATGTGTGTTTGGTACATTGTGATACGGGCAATTGCACATGTGTGAACAAAACCAGTTTCTGTGGTGAGAACAGCAATGATGCAAAGGGTCAAGCTGTTTCTCTAGGGTAATAAACAACTTTGTATTTTAATTTCTGCCTGGTAGTAAGTCTCAAAGTGAGACCAGCTCTTAGATACATATATATACATTTCATTTGGCCCTAGGATCTGATCTTGCTCTGGATACACACTGTTATTATTTTCTTTAGAAATTGTGTAGAGAATATATTTCTTTGTACATTAATAATCAATACATGAGGCAAAGTAGCTTCAGGCAGTTAGTAAATAACATCTTATGATCAGATACTAAGTTGTTACAATGGTCAATAACAGCTGAGAAGAGTATGACCAACATTAGCTGAGCAGAGGAAATTCCACAAATTTAGTTTCCCTCTTTCATACAAGGTGATAGGATCTATTTAGCTGAAGTCTGAATTGCTCTTTCTAACTAGATATTAGCCAGAGACCTAGCGTGGAGGGGCTGGCTAAGAACTCCTGTGGAGGAATTGACTTAGCTCTCCTATTTCCTATTTTAACTGGGAGCACAGGATCTCTACTGAGGCAAACACCAGCAACATCTCAATTTATTAGTAGAGATAAAGCACAATTTACTGAGTTTTTGTAATGTGAAATGAATTTTACTGTGTACAATTCCTCCTCTTCCCATCTCTCCTTTTTCATTGATCATAGTCTCGAACGGAGTCTCAGATTACTGCTATTAACCCCAAATATTTCTGTATTGTGTAAGAATCAGTATCAGTTTTATTGTAGATTGAATTATGTCCCCCACAAAAGGTATGTTTAAGTCCCAACAACTGGCCCAGTGGGAGTGAACCTACTTGTAAATAGGACAATTGAAGATATTTTTATTTAAGGTGTGTTCAAACTAAATGAAGTTGGGCCTTAATCCAATATGGCTGCAGGTGTCTAATACAAAGGAAATTGACATAGAATGAGGAAGCCATAAGGGGTTGCCAGAAGCTAGATGAAAAACTAGAAGAGAAAAGAGTAGACGCCATCATGTGCATTGCTATGTTACAGAAAGTCAAGCGCCAAAGATCGCTGGCAGCCAGCCTCAGAGTGCCACAGTCTTCAGGGAGAAAACATTCCTTTTCTCACACTTTCATTTTGGACATTTCATAGCCTCAAAACTGTGAGCTAATAAATTCCCAATATTTAAGTCAGCCCATTGTATGATACTTGTTTAGCAACAGGGAAACTAAAGCACATTTTGGAGATTGAATCATGTTTCCCACAAAAGAAATGTTCAAGTCTTAATCTGCATTTGTGTGGGTGTGAATGCATTTGTAAATGGGATATGTGAAGATGTTATTTTTCTTTAAAATGTAGAGTCATTCTCAAATGAATCTTCAAAGTTCCTATTCCTTTTTCCATGAGACCAAATTGAATCATGGTTTCCCTTAATTTTTATGAATGGAGGACTTATAGAGAGAGTAAATTCAAACACAGAGGAAGCCAGAAGTCAGAAGCAACTAGAGAGGAGAGAGAGAGAGATATGTATCATCATGTGATAGAGGAGACCATCAAATAAATACTGCTGACTCCAGGAGAAAGCATGCCCTTGCCAACATCTAGCCTCCAAACTGTGAGCCAATAAATCCTTATTGCTTAAACAAAACCAATGTGTGGTATTTATCATGGCCACTATGGCCAACAGAGATAACCATAGTAAATATTTCTTTGGTGTTCTTGGGCTAAGAGTTCACCATCCCAAATTTTTATTGGGTTTCCTTAATTTAATCACATATTAGCTTTTATGCATTGTAAAATGTCAAAACCAACTTTCTGCATACCCTATTACAACACTTTTCTTATAATTTTGAGAAAATGCAAATAACCAATGATAGGCAAAATTTAATGATGCAGGTGATCCAGAGGATATAACACTGCACTAGACTTACATAGTTTCTTATTAAAAAGTGCCCATGGGTATCATTTCACACATCCCAACATCCCTGGGACTTAGTTAGATATAACTATTACCAATATTTTTAAAGAGTTAAGTGATAAATGATATATAAGGAATGGATCATTTGGATCCTCGAGCTATTGCACAACAGAGCTCAAAACTCTGTTTTTTGGGAAAAAAGGTTTATGGGAAGATGGAGAAGTAGGATTCTCCAGGAATCATCCCACTGCCAGACCTGTTATTAAACAGGCAGGACTGATCCAAATCAACTATTTCAAAATATTTCAGGAATCTAGTAGAACCCTATTCAGTGTCCAGGGAAAAGTGGGAGGAACAGGCAAGTGAATTATGGAAAATACCAGTAAATTGCTCTCTCTTTGGGGTGGTTATCAGCACCCATTCCCCATTCTTGCAGCAGGCAGCAATGAGATCTGGGCCCTGGCATAGCTTGCTAATACCAGAAAGAGGCATAAAAATCCACTTCCCGGTGGTAGAGGATACTTAATGACAGTACACTTCTTCAGAGGTGCAAAAGGACAATTGAAGGGCTGCATTTTCTGGATAGGTCAAGAAATCTCAGCTTTGGGAAGTAATATTTCTATACACTTGTAATGAACAATCTGAAAAAGAAATTACGAAAAAATTTCCATTTGGAACAGCAACTCAAGGAATCAAATATTTAGGAGTAAATCTAAGTAAGGATGCAAAGGACTTATACACAGTAAACTACAAGATATTGCTAAAAAGAAATCAAAGAAGACCTAAATAAATAGAGGGACATTCTGTATTCATGGGTTGGGAAGCTAATGTTCTAGTTTGCTAGCTTCCAGAATGCTATATATCAGAAAAAGAATGGCTTTTGAAAAGGGGAATTTATTAAGTTACTAGTTTCCAATTCTAAGGCCATGAAAATGTCCCAATTAAATCAACGGATGGTAACCTTTGATTAGATGGTTTCCATGGAGATGTGTCTCCACCCAGTTCAAGGTGGGGTTGCTTACTGGAGCCTTATAGGAGGGAACCACTTTGGGAAAATTTTTAAAGCCGCCAGAACTGACAGAGTCAACAGAATGAAAAGAGCCCGAATGAAGCCATTGAAGAAGCCTGGAGAGAAAGCTGGTATACATTGCCAGGTACCTGTGTAGTTGAGAGAGAAACTCTGATTGTCATTGGCCTTCTTGAGCCAACATATCTTTTCCTGGATGCTTTAATTTGGATATTTTTATAGCCTTGCCTTAATTTGGACATTTTCATGGCCTTAGAAAATTTTAAATTTCCCCTTTTAAAAACCATGCCAATTATAGTATATCACATTCTGGCAGCTAACAAACTAAAACAAGTGTTCACTAATCAAATCTCACATTTATGGCTAAATGATTTATGAAAGGGATCAATGACAACTCAATTGGGAAAGAATAGCCGCTTCATGAAATGATGCTGGAAAACCTCAATCTCCATTTGCAAACAAATGAAGGTGGCCCCTACCTCACAGCATATACAAAAGTCAACTCAGATGGGTCAAATATTTAAATGTAAGAACCAAAACTACAAAAATCCTAGAAGAAAATGTAGGAAAACAGCTTCAAGACTAATGGTTTCTTAGACTTCTCATTCAAATCAAAAGAAACAAAAGATAAAGGGGACCTCATCATCAAAATTAACAAATTTGTGCCTCAAAGGAGTTTTTTTATGAAAATAAAATGACAATATATACAATGGGAAGAATATTTGGAAACAACATATCCAATTCTTAAAATCCAGAATATAGAAAAATCCTTCAATTAGACAATAGAAAGGAAAACAACCAAATTTTAAAATGGGCAAAAGACTTGGACAAACATTTCTCCAAAGAAGATGTACAAATTGCTAAAATCACATGAAAAGATGCTCAACATAATTAGCCATTAGGGAAACACACATCAAAACCACACAAAGATAACATTCTGCGCTAGAGTAGCTGCCATTTAATAAATGGAGATTTATAAGAGGTAAAGTAATTTATATTTTCTTTTGAAGGTCAGCTCATGTATTTTTCTTTAACAGAATTTATCAACATTGGTTAATGTCCTTGGTTGCATTTGATGCAATGGAGTCCCTGTTACCTTTGGACAAAGGAAATTTATCAATAAATATTTGTTTCCTGTTTTTGTTTGTTTCTGTGACTGCCATGGTGATTTAGATCTTTAATATGATCCCATACATAGAAGATTTAGTAACCATGACTTTGAAAATTCAAAGAAATAAAAATCAGAATCAGCTGGCTGGTCAAAGGAAGGGAATCATTGGTTATGGTCAATGGAAGGCCAATTGTGACCTCACAGTGTATGTTATGTTATACTGTGTCAACTTCACATAATGCAAGACACCCAGCAATAAAAGAGGTGTTTATTACTTTTCTTAAACTCTGACTTAATGTGGTCCTAAGCTCTTTAGCCTATTAGTTTTAGGAAGTTGAACAACTGTAATCGCAGAATTGGGATTGGTTCCAGGTTTATAATACTGGTAAATTGCTTTGAATACAAGTCAGACATCACTGCATTCGGCTTGGAGTTTGACACGTGGAATTGCAAAGAACATCTCTAGAGAAGGTATTGTGTTTTTAATTGGCATGTATATTTGAGAGGTTCTTCAGGTCTTTCCTCAATTACTTGGTTTCAGTCATACCTATTCATGTCAGTATCTCATGCTTGACTATAGAATACATGCTTGTCTTCTGAATAATGTTTACACTGTGGCTTCTGGATGGCATGCCTCAGTTTTTGTGAGAAAATATTCATGTCCTCATTAACTATAATTTTGAGTTTACTGAGAGTCAAATACATCAAATTTATGCGCTTAATTAACTAATTCATTTAGCATGTATCTATTGTATACCAATTTAAGTATCTCTGACAATTGAACAATAACCTAATCTTACAGTTAAAGACATATTATTTAAGTTATTTAATAAAACCTCTGGGATCTACAAAGATACTTCAGAGAGAATATCATTACAGGCATGTTCATTTTCTTTCCAAAGGAATTACTTTTCAAGAATAAGATGGTACTTGTTTTTAATAAAAATACATTTGCTATTGACCGATCATGAATTTAAGAAGCCAACATTTTAATATTTTTGACATATAAATATAACTTGCTTAAGGATTCAATATTTAGAATTTATATTAAATCAGACTATACTTTTCTAGCTTCTTAGACATATTTTCTAATTATATCATAGCACAACAGGACAAATTTACTGCATAAAATAAGCATATATAAATTGTGTTTTTTGATTCCACATAGAAGTTAAAATAAAATTTGATTTTAGGGGCTGCTTTTGAGAAATTCCTTTATTTACTTGCTTTTTCTTTTTCTCCTATCCACCTCCCTTCCTACTTTTAAGGAAAAGGGCAGGACTCAGAAAAATAGTATAATTATTACTAGGTTCAAACATGATTTTCTTTATCATTTTGAAAATATTCTAGTTTATTTTATAAATTTTGTAAAGAGACATGATTTTAACTATTAATGCAAACACTGCCTTAAAATTCATTCTTCATCTGTACTATGCTACAGAAACCAAGCATTAATTTAGCTAACGTTTATCAGTGAATGCAAATGTGATGGAGTCTTGTTTTAGCATTGGACTCTTATACTAATTTCAAATGATAATTTACAAATTTGTAACATTCTTATGTTAATTTACCATGCTAGCTAATCTCTGCACAGGCACTTGAATTTGTAGAGATTAAAACAACTCACACACAAACAAGTGCACCCACACCCACACACAGGTTCGCCCTCACCATTGCACAACAGCATCCCAAGCAATTAAATCTTTAATTGACTGGGCAATGAGCTGTCTTTTTGCTCCCAACAGGTTAAATATGCAGTGCTCTTAGGTTGTCTAGAGCGACTTCTGACCTACAGATATTTTAAAGGAAAAGCTCTCAATTCTTATTTCAAATGTAAGTTGTTTTTTCTTTCTATGCTACATCTTCAGGTAGGGAAAATCTCCTATGTCTTTCTGTGTAACAGTTGTGTACATACCACATTTTAAAGTCTACCTCCTTGGTTTTGTGAGTAGATTGTCATTTTATTTCAGTGGACACAGAGATTAAGGGTTAGCAATTTCTTTAGCCTTGAGGATATCCAGCCTGTGAAAAAGTGTACCTGGGAATGGTATAGACAAAGTTAAGACAAAGGTAGGGGTAGTGATAAATGACTAAGAATAACAATAATAATAATAATAGAAAATGGAAAAGGGGAAGAAAAAGGAATTGACAGAATGTCAATAAAAATGTATCAATTTCTCTTGTTGAATCAAGTATATGATATCTATTTCTGGCCAAGTTAATTATAAAATATTATAGTTTAATAAGAAATTTCCTAGAAAAAAATCTTGCTCAAAAGCTCCTTTCTTGCCTAAAACTGGTGTAAATTTTTGCTTTAAGATAAGAATTTTGCACATAGTTTTTTCTACTTTGGGGATATTATTCCGGTCTCTTGTAAAAATTTGCTCAAATTTTTAACTTTGGCTTCTTGTAACTTGAAACTAGAGGTAAATGTCAGCCTTTGGGTTGAAATGATAAACTAAGTGCTTAGGAAATGATACCCATCTGACCAAATGTGATTAGGATACAAGGGCTATAAATTTAGGACCTACTGTTGATTTGAAATTGTGCTTTTTTTTTTCATGCTAAAGGATGATTCCCAAAGCATTTATGGAGGTAATTTAGGTTCTATATGTCAAGATGTTCTAAGGCTAGAGGCTATTTGTTCAGGATTATAACAATGTTTTTATCATTTTTAGTTGATCTGGGGGATGCTGAGAAATCCTCTGGGAATGACTCCTTTATTCCCAGGACTCCCTCTTTCAGTAATGGTTGTGTTCTGATTGCTTTTACAGTACTCTCATTCAATTTTCACCATGGTTATAACCTTGGCTTTACCAGTATTTGTCTATATTTCTGAATTTTTACTTTGATATTTATAATAAAATTTATATTCAAAATTTATAACTGTTTTAATGGTAAGAGGGATGTATTTAAATTTAATTCTTAATTCCATGGAGATGATATATACTGCCTACCTAGAAATAACATATTAGAGCTGCAAGGCAAAAAGGCATTTATTTGGGGTCTTAGATTTGCAATTCAGGGAGAACAGATTTAGGTAGCAACCCAAATGTGACCTGTCTTGGGGATTCTAGGGAAGAGTTTTTAAAGAAAAAGATTATATAAGAATTATGAGTGGTGGATTTTGGGGTGTTCCAAATGTCACTTCAAGGTACATAGTTTACTGATTTCTTTATCTTCTTTATCTTGTAGGTTGTTTGTGGTATCCAGGTATCCTTGGGATTTTGAGAAATATTCTTGCTTGTAGCAGTTTGTGATATCTGGCTGAGACATGAACAAGATTAACTTCCTGAATTGTATCCCAACTGCATTTCAAATCTCTTGGCCAGAACTCTGTTTTGTTTTATTTCTTTTCACATTTCCATCTATTGATCAAGATCTCTCTCTGTAAACATCATTGAGCAACATTTGGAATTAGTCCTTTGACACCAGGGAGGCTCATCCATGGGAGTCATGTCCCATGTAGGGGGAAAGGTAAAGAATTTATTTGCAGAGTTTGGCTTAGAGAGGGACCAAATTGAACAACAAGGAGGTTTTCAGGGGGAGATTCTTAGGCGTTAATTATAATTAGGCTTAGTTGCCTCATTATAGACATAAGTTTCATAAGTGCAAGCTTCAAGATCAAGAGCCTAGAGCATTAGCATTACTCAGGAGGTAGTTGTGGAATGTTTTTGGGTGTGGCCAATAACTGGAACCTATATAAATTTTCTAAAGCAGCAGAATGCGATATACCAGAAATGCAACAGCTTTTAAAAGGAATTTATTAAGTTGCAAGTTTACGGTTCTAAGGTCATTAAAATGTCCAAACTAATTTCTTTAAAATTCAGAGAAAGATACCTTGATTCAAGAAAGGCCAGTGGGTCTGGAACACTTCTGTTAGCTGGGAAGGCACCTGGCAACATCTGCTAGCTTTCTCTCCAGACTTCAGAGGACTTCCCAGGGACATTTTCTTTCTGCATCTCCAAAGATATCTGGCTGTGTAGGCTCTGAATGTTTTTTCAAAATGATTCCCTATTAAACGACTCCAGTAGATGACCCACCTTGAATAGGTGGAGTAACTCTTAGGCATAACTCTAGGTAGACTTAGCTTCTCCCTTACACAAATAAGCATCACAATATCAAGGCTTAAAATCAAGGGCTTGGCCTATTGATTTTGGAGTTCCTAATATTTGAGACAGTATATGCAGTTTCCCTGGTGATAAAGCTTAATAGTTCTGTACAATTTTTTCCTGTACCTCAAGGGATTTTGACAATGCTTTTTAATTACCTGCCCAACATAGTCTGGGATGTATCTGGGTATGCCAGTTGGAATCTGTAGTGTGCCCCAGAAAAAGCCTATCCTTTAATCCTCATTCAATATTGTTGGGCAGAGTTTTTTGGTTGTTTCCGTGGAGATGTAACCCACCCAATTGTGGGTGGTAACTTTTGATTAGATGGTTTCCAAGAAGTTGTCTCCACCCATTTAAGGTGGGGTTTGCTTACTGGAGACCTTTAAGAAGGAACCATTTTGGAAAGAGCTTTAGAACCACTCAGCCAAAGACCTTTGGAGATGAAGAAGAAAAGTTCTCTGGAGGAACTTGAGGAAACAAGAAGCCCAGACAGAAAGCTAGTAGATGTTGTCATGTTACATCCCAGCTGAGAAAGAAAGCCTGAACTTCACTGGCCTTTCTCGAGTGAAATAACCTGTTGTTGGTGCCTTAATTTGAATATTTTTATGGCCTTAGAATGTGTAAACTTGCAACTTAATAAATTACCCTTTTTGAAAGCCATTCTGTTTCTGGTATATTGCATTCTAGCGGCTTGCAAGCTAAAACAGACTTTTGTACCAGAGAAGTGGGGTGCTGCTGTGGTTTGCAAATACCAAACATGTTGAAACGGCTTTTTAAATGCATAAGGGGAAGATTTTGGAGGACTTGTGAGGTGCTTGTTAGAGAAGGCCTAGAATGCTTTGAAGAGACTGTTGGTAGAAATGTGGACCCTAAAGATACCTCTGACAAGGCTCTAAACAGAAATAAGGCATTTGTTATTGCAAACTGGAAAGAAGGCAACCCTTGTTTTAAAATGGCAGATAATCAAGCAAAATTCACTAGTGGCTTTGGCCAGAAGGCAGATTTTAAAAGTCATGAGCTTGGATATTTAGCAGAAGAGATTTCCAAACTAATGTGGAAAGTACAGCCTGGTTTCTCCTTGTAGCTTATGGTGAAGTGCAACAAGAAAGAGATAAGCTAAGAACTGAACTCTTGGGTACAAAGAAACCAGAGTTGATGTTCTGGAAAATTCCTTCCAAGAAGGGAGACCCCAGGGAATTTGACCAAATGTAGAACCAGTAAGCCATTTCAGAGAAAGCCAGGATTGGAGATGGAATTATCCAGGAAGAATTTGTGGAAACTCCTTCTTTCTGGACTAAAAGACTCAGGAAAGGGACAAAGTGGAGGTAGGATGTCTTCAGAGGCAGAACCGTGGAGGCCAAGGTCTGAGGTCAGGAGACCTCAGGTCAGGAGAGCAGACCCACCCAAGTATTTGGAGAGACTGTATGTCCTGAAGGCAGGGAGTGGGCCTTCCACCTCATTGCAGTGGAAGAGTTGTGCCACCTCAGGCCTAAAAGAAGGTAGAGCACATGGGGATTGGGGAGAGCCTGGCTGCCACCACATGGAGGAGTTGAGTGTGTATCCTGGAGAAGGCAGAGAGCCCAGGTGCAGCCCCGATGCTTGGAGAGGGTAAAGCCAAGAAAATGGTGGTCTCTCCAACGTCCCCCAAGGTTGCATTTGGAGAGAGGTGGGCCACTGTGTAGGCCCTTAGAAAGGGTGTAACTGACACTTTCTAAAGCCCTGAAGATAAATGAATCTCAGATTTTTAAATCTAGTGGAGTTTGTCCTGTGAGTTTTTTAAACTTCTTGGATCAGGTGACCATTGTGTTCCTTCTACTTTCTCCCTTTGGAAACGGGGATATTTATCTTATGACTGTCCCTTCTTTGTATGTTGGCAGCAAATAACTTGTTCTGAGTTTTACAGGTTCAGAGCCAGAGGAGAATTTTGCCTTAGGACAGACCATGCCTGTAGCTGACTTTGATGAGATTTTGCACTGTTTCTGACTTTGTACTGTATTTGTATTGTTACTAAATGGTTTAAAGCTTTCTGATATTGTTATGGTATGAATGTATTTTGAATTTGGAAAGAGCATGTCTTTTTGGGGTCCAAAGGGTAGAATGTGCCAGTTTGAATCTGCGGTATGCACCCAAAAAGGCAAGTTGTTTAATTCTCATTCAATATTGCTGGGTGGGGGCAATATTGTTTTCATGGAAATATGACCCACCCAATTGTGGGTGGTAAATTTTTATTAGATGGTTTCCATAGAGTTTTGTCTCCTTCCATGCAAAGTGGGGTTTGCTTACTGGAGATGGAGACCTTTAAGAGGGAACCCTTTTGGAAGAGCTTTTGTGCCCATGTAGCCAGAGATCTTTGGAGATGATGAAGGAAAATACCTCTGGGGGAGCTTCATTAAACAAGAAGCCTGGAAATAAAGCTAGCAGATGTTGCCATATTCAACACATGCCTTTCCAGTTGAGAGAGAAACCATATACCTTTCCAGTTGAGAGAGAAACCCTGCACATCATTGGCCTTCTTGAACCAAGGTATCTTTCCCTGGATGCCTTAGATTGGACATTTCTATAGCCTTGCTTTAATTTGGACATTTTCATGGCCTTAGAACATGTAAACTTGCAAGTTAATAAATTCCCCTTTTTAAAATCCATTCCATTTCTGGTATATCACATTCTAGCAGCTTGCAAACTAGAACACTGGGTATTACAGTAATTTATACAGAATTACAAGCCCTCATTCTGATTCTGGGCTCCATGTGTTTGGGTTTTCTAAACTATCATCCAGATAGGTTGAATTCGATTATATGCTACAGAGAATTTAAGTTTTGGACACAACAAAACTTTCTTTCTTTGGTCTCATAAAGTAGGTGAAATTCTAAAATACAGACAATGTCCTCCTTACCCCTGTATTCTGATTTACCTTAGTACCAACCTGATTGGCTTCATTCTTAACTCTAATTGAGGCTTAAACTCTCTTTGGTTTCTTTAACAATTATTGCATATGGCAATGCTAAGTTTCAGATCTGCAGAACTAAGCTCTGAGTCTTAGGTGTCAAATAGTTACCCAAAGTTCCAGGGAAATGATATACATATAGCACAGCATCTTAAAATCTAGAAATGGCAATTACAGCTCTAGACTAACTGTGAATGCTATAAGAGGTTACAATCTATGCCCCAATTTTCTTTTAAGTATTTTCTAAAATAGACCATACAATATTTGTTCTTCTATACTGACTTATTTTACATTGCATAATGTCCTTCAAGTATATTCCCTTGTTGCATGCTGTATGACTTCATTCGTTTCTGTAGCTACACAATATTTGATCATATGTATACGCTGCAGTTCATCATTCTAATTCTTGGTTGAAGGATCTACTTCTCTTCAGCCAAGAAGTACCCTTCAGCCACCTCCGTCCATTGGGCATAATGTCTAAATATAATGTATATTGGCATAATGTAAAATGTCTAAAGTTAACAGTCCCTGTCTCACATTATATACACTTACTTGTACAATCATCAATACTCCCCATTTTATACAATTTTCATTGCTCCCATGAGAAAAATAGCCAATAAGCACAGCCTCATCAAATAGAAAATCCAAACCTTTCCTTGACTCTGTCACTCTCTCCCATCCCAATTATTTACCCCTGGTATTTCTGTGGTACTGTTGAGGTCTTCCTGTTAAACATAGACCATAGCATGCAATAGTAGTTTTCCCCCCATACCCTGGTATTATTTACTCTTTGTACAAGATTCATACCTTTGAATTAGTTCATGCAAGAACTTATTTATATTTGTTGTGTTAATTGGTGGGATATATGGCTCCATACAACCCCCTTCAGTCAGATCCATGTTCAATGTGACAATAATACTTATAGACCCACTAATGTACTACCTTCACTTCTATCTATTTCCCCACATTTAAGTTCAACCTCATCAACCAACTGTTCAACATCTCTAGCTTCTATATATCATTAGGTCCCCTACATTGTACATTACAGCTTCTGAGTTTACTTTTATTTGGTAAAAATCATACAGTATCTATCCTTTTGTTTCTGGCTTATTTCACTCAGGATTATGTCATCCATGTTGTCATATGCTTCCAGACTTCATTTCATTTTACTGCTGAATAATATTCCATCATATGTATAAACCACATTGTGTTTATCCACTCGCCTTTTGATGAACACTTGGATTGTTTCTATCTTTTGGTGACTATGAATAATGCTGCTATGAACATCTATGTGTGAATGTCTGTTTGTGTTACCACTTTCAGGTCTTCTGGATATTTACCAAGTAGTACAGAGCAAATCAATATTTAATTTTCTAAGGGGCCACCAAACTCTGTCCATAGTGACAATACCATTATACATTCCCACCAGCAGTGCATAAATGTTCCAATTTCTGTACATACTCTCCAACATTTGTACTTTCCTCTTTAATAACTGCTGTCCTTATAGGTGTGAGGTGGTATCTCATTGTAGTCTTGATGTACATTTCCCTTATAGCTAATAAAATTGAGCATCTCTTCATGTGCTTTTTAGCTATCTGTATTTGCTCTTTGGAAAATTGTCTATTCATATTTTAGCCTGTTTATAATTGGGTTGTTTGTTATTTTGTTGTTGAGTTGTATGATTTCTTTATGTATATAAGATATCAAACCTTTATCTGATAGTTGATTTCCAAATATTTTCTCCCATTGAGTTGACTGCCTCTGCATCTTTTTGACAAAGTCTTTTGAGGCACAGAAGCATTTGAATTTGAGGAATCCTCATTTATCTATTCTTTGCATTACTTGTGTTTTAGATGTAAATTTAGGAAGCTACCTCCTATTACTAGGTCTTGAAGATGTTTCCTATAATTTTCTTCTAGAAGTTTGATGGTACTGTCTCTCATATTTAGGTTTTTTATCTACTCTGAGTTAATTTTTGTATAGGTTGTAAGAATTTCATTCTTTTGGCTATTGATATCCAGTTGTCCCATTCCCATTTATTAAAAAGACTATTCTGCCCCAGTTCAGAGGATTTGGGGACCTTATCAAAAATCTGTTGACCATAGATTTGAGTCTATTTCTGCACTCTCAATTCTATACTGTTGGTCAATACTTCTATCTTTGTGTCAGCACCATGCTGTTTTGACCACTGTGGTTTTATAATGTTTTAAAATCAGGAAGTGTTAATCCTCTCACACTGTTAGTCTTTTTTTAGGATACTTTTAGTTATTCAGGGTCTCTTTCCCTTCCAAATGAATTTGATAACTAGCTTTTCCAAGTCTTCAAAGTAGGTTGTTGAAATTTTTATTGATAGTCTATTGAATCTGTAAATCAGTTAGGGTAGAATGGCATCTTAACTACACTTAACTACGTTCTTATCCATGAACAGGGAACGTGTTGCCACCTATCTAAATCTTCTTTGATTACTTTTAGCAATGTTATGTGGTTTTCTGTGTACAGGTTCTTTATTTCCCCTGCTAAATTTATCCCTAGATACTTGATTCTTTTAGTTGCTATTTTGAAGGAAATTTTTTCCTTATTTACCTCAGTTAGGTCATACAGTTTGTCTTCATCAATGTACAATTATTGATTAAAAACTGACAATAAAATTTTCTTGACATTTTATATCTGCAAAAAAGGTCATTACTTATGTATAGAAAATTACAATTCTTGTACATTAATCTAGTATCCCTCCACTTTGCCAAATTTATTAGTTCCAGAAACTTTGACAGATTTCTCAGGATTTTCCAAGTATGTTATCCAGTCATCTGCAAATAATGAAAGTTTTACTTCTTCCTTTCTGATTTGGACGCCTTTTATTTCTTTTTCCTGTCTGATTGCTCCAGCTAGAACATAGAGTACAATGTTGAATAATAGTACTGACAGAGGGTATCCTTGTCTCATTCCTAATCTTAGAGGGAAGGCTTTCAGTCTCTCACCATTGAGTATAATTCTGGCTATGGGCTTTTCACATGTGCCTATTATTTTGAGGAAGTGCCCATCAATTCCTACACCTTGAATTGATTTTATAAGAAAAGTATGATGAATTTTGTTAAATGCTTTTTCAGCATCAATCATGATGAACATGTGATTTTTCCCTTTCAATTTGTTAATGTGCTGTATTACATTGATTGATTTTCTTATGTTGAACTACCCTTGCATTCCTGGTATAAACCCAACTTAGTCATGATGTATAATTCTTTTAATGTGTTGTTGGATTCAATTTGCTTCCATTTTGTTGGAAATTTTTGCATCTGTTTTCATTAGTGAGATTGGCCTGTAGTTTTCCTTTCTTATACCCTCTTTTTACCCATTTTTGGTATTAGATTGATGTTAACTTCATAAAATGAGTTAGGTAGTGTTCCTTTTTCCTCAATTTTCTTGGAAGAATTTGGACAGGATTGCTGTTCTTTTTGGTAATTGATTTTTAATTATGCCATTTATCATTTTTTTTAAATTTTATTCTTTCTATTAAGGCTTAGGATTTACGGTGAAAAAGCACAATGAAAATGTTGCAAAATCAGTCATATTTTTCATAATTTGTCCTTTAAAATGGATTCCTTTGCACTGTGAAGTTCTAAGGGATTCACAAATTTGGAATTCTTTTTCTTATAATACTTTTGTGATAGCAACAGCAGTGACTTACCTATGGAGAAAGGCTTCAACCCAATGGGAGACTTGGAAGGGGTAAGTGAATAAAGTCAATTACAAAATCTCAAAAGATCTAGTTGGTAGAGGAAAATATCCTTTAGAGGTATTGAAAGTTTTCCTGAATTATTCTTGAGGAACAATTGTGATATATATTCATAGCTATTTTACTTTCCTCAGCTTACCATTTAATCAGTTTTCCAGTGAATCTTATTATGAATAATTTTCCAAAACTGTTCCTGGAGACAATTAGGCAGGACTGATTTACCATTAAAGACAAACCATGATTTAATTGCAGGTTCAGAAAGAACCGGAATTTTGTTTTGTTTGTTTTTTATGTTTCCAATAGAGTTGTTTCAAAAGTCATAGAAACAAGAATTGGATTAAGAGTTGGGGCTGCACTTTTTGCAGCTATATGTTTGCCAGTGATTTCCTCCATATTTGCCTAAGAATGACCACGAATTTTAATAATAGCTGAAGCCATTGGTAACAGAATAGCATCTCTAGTCCTTAAAGTCCCATTTGAATATTCACCAGACAGGAAAGGTGATTTGTAGATCAAAAAGGATGAAGAAAACCATTGCTGCCATCAGCTCAAACCAGAAGAACAAATGTTCAAACACCCTTTACAAGAAGATATCCAAAGGAAGTCCAGAATCTCAACTGAAAAGGGAGGTTTTGAACTGGGAGGACTCACCAACAGGAATTTGGGACCATCAGGGAGATAGAGCCAAAAACTTCTAGAGGTACCATGCTTGAATCCAGTGATGGCTCTGGAGTCAGGTTGTTGGTTGGTTTGATCTGATTTCTGATACCATGTAATCTTTCAGTCATGTAATCTTGATCAAGAAATAACATACTGAGTAGCAAGGGAACAAAATCATTTATGTGGGATCTTGGACTTGCAAATCAGGGAATGCAGATATCGGTTGTGACCCAAATTGTGTCCCATTTTGGGGATTCCAGACAAGGAGTTTTAAAGAAAAATAAGATTACACAAGTTGTTTGTGAAGAATTATTATTTGTAGATATTTGGAGTGCTCCAAATGTCCTTCATATTACAGTTTTCTGATTTCTTTATTTTGTGCTTGTTCTTGGTGTCCAGAAGCCATCAGGGTGTTTTCTTTTTAATTTTAATTTTAATTGTTTTGTCATCAGAGTTTTGAGAAACATTCTGGGTTGTAGCTATGCATACTTTGGCAGTTTATGATATCTGGTTGAGACATGCATACGAGTACCTTTCTGAATGGCCTCCTCGCTCTTGTTTTAAATCTCTTAGCCTTAGTAACTTTATTTTGCTTTCTTTTCATAATGCATAGACTCCTCATGGGATATGGTTTTACCCAAAGGGTATACTCTGAACATGACTTGTGACTGACTTCTACATTGTAACTATAATTATATAGAAAAAAATAAGTAAAATAAAACATGTATTGTGGAAAAGAAGAACAGAAAATTATGCCAAGGTATTTGGTTCATTCGTTGACTTTTTCTGTCAGTGACACTTTTCTCCTTGCCTCAAAATTCCAATCACCAACTTCTCTTCCAAAAAATAGAACAAGTGGCCTTTGTGCAAGATATCTAGTGAATAAAAAGATCGAGATGTATGATAATTCTCCTTTCACACTGAGGAGATGCTGAGCTTCAAGTCTATTTTGACAAACTACTCTCTACTGTTAAATCTTGTTTTGCTCCCAATGTTTATGAAATTACTATAGTGGAATTAAAGAAAATTTGCAGATCTAAAATATATAGTGACCCCCAGAAAATATCAATATTCTAAGTTTTTGAATTTTCTTAAGTATATACTTGCATGTTTTTGTGTAGCTCAATTTATAGGGTATATTTTTTTATTTTATTTTACTTAGCATTTTAGGCAAACATCTTTACATGTTGCCTCATTATCTTTATAAATAGCTTTATACTTGCATAAAATACACCCTCAGACTGAAATACCATATTATGTAAACATTTCCTGTCATTGGATATTGAAGTTGCTTTTAATATTTTTCGTTTTATAGCTACTATAGTACATAGCAGTATATGCATATCTATATCTATATCTATATATATATTTTTTTTACAAATTATTTTGAATTAATCCTCATACAAATGATTTCTGGCTCATGAGATTTGGCTAGTACTGTGTTCTGGTGATAACATTTCTTTTACAATAGGATTTGAGAGTTTGATTTAAATGGGATAGAGGCATTCAGATCTTGAGCTTTTAAATAGACTTTGAGAGAAAAGAACCTTTTTATTTAAAGGAATGCTATGCTGGTTTGAAAGTATTCGTACCCCAGAAAAGCTATGTCATTTAATCCTGATTCAATACTGTAGAGTGGAAACCTTTGATTAGATTGTTTCCATGGAGATTGTCCCATTCAATTGTGGATGTGGCCTTTTGATTAGATGGTAATGTGATCTGCCCATTCAAGGTGGGTCCTGATTAGTTTACTGGAGTCTTTTGAAGGGGGAAACATTTTGGAGGAAGCTCAGAGGGTTGGTGTACAGTTCCCTTGAGAGCTGACACAGACAGAGATGATAGGAGATAGAGAAAGAAAATGCCCCTGGGGAAGCCATTTGGAACAAGTGGCCAGGAGAGAAAACTAGCAGACATCACCATGTGCTTTCCCAGCTAACAAAGGAATCCAAAATGTCGTTGGCCCTTTCTTAAGTCAGGTGTCTCTATATGGATGCCTTAGGTTGGACATTTTTATGGCCTTAGAACTGTAAATTTGTAATTTAATAATTCTCTTTATAAAATCCAACCCACTTTTGGTATATTGCATTCCCAGCAACATTAACAAACTAAAACAGAAGCTAATGAGTTGCAAATGCACTAAGAAGACATTGAGACTATCCCAGTTCTTTCTTTGATATTCTTGAAAACAGATTGAGGAGTTGGGCTTTGAAAGGGATTCTGGGTGTACTATTGTTGGGCTTGGGGAGATATCAAATACTTAACAGATGGGTTTTAAGAAGTAATTATCCACACAATGGTCAAACAAGACATTTGAGAAGCAATTTTTTTTTTTTTTTTTTTTTTTTTTTTACATGGGCAGGCACTGGGAATCAAACCCGGGTCCTCGGGCTTGGCAGGCAAGCATTCTTACCTGCTGAGCCACCGTGGCCCGCCCTTGAGAAGCAATTTTAATAGATATAAATTGAGTACAAATTTTATGAATGCTAATGGAGAGATTTTAATTGTTTGGGGCTAAATCAATTAAGGTTTTTCTGGGGAAGTGAAGTTCATGTGTAAATTTCTCTATTAGATGTTTTAAATAAAAGGAAGATTGTATTTAAGATGCTAACTTCTAATTCTGCCCCAGGACTTTGTCTGAAGTTGTACAGTAAAGAAGAGATATTTCCTTCCCTCAAAAAATGTTCTATATTTATATAGTACAGCATCTTTGACTTAATATGTTCATTTATTTCTAGCAAATTCAATAATGTGAATTCTATGCTACATGGCTAATGATTATTTTATCTTGTTAGTGCTCTGTGGTCCTTCTGTTGTTCTTTATATTTGAACAAAATTTTAAAAGGAAATCTTCTCTTCAATATCAAACATTTGGTTTCCTCTGTGTGCCAGTTTTGTGTACCCCAGAAAAACCATGCTCTTTAATCCTCATTCAATATTGCTGGGTGGGAGCTTTTTGATTATTTCCATGGAGATGTGACCCACCCAATTGAGGGGGGTAATTTTTGATTAGATGGTTTCCAGTGGAGATGTATCTCTATCCATTTTAAGTGGGGTTGCCTACTGGGGCCCTCTAAGAGGGAACAATTTTGGAAAAAGCTTCAGTGCCAACAGAGCCCACACAGCCAGGGACCTATGGAGATGAAGAAAGAAAATACCCCTGGGGAAGCCCTTTGAAATGAGAAGCCAGAGACCCCAACAGATGTCAGCCCAGTGCCTTCCCAGCTGATAGAGGTGTTCCAGACCCATCTGCCTTACTTGAACCAAGGTATCTAATTCTGGATGCCTTAGTTTAGACATTTTCATGGCCTTACAACTGTAAACTTGCAACTTAATAAATTTCCTTTTTAAATGCCATTCCTTTTCTGGTATATTCTATTTTGACAGCTTTAACAAACCAAAACTCTCCATATATTTCTTATTTTCATTGATAAATCAAAATATTTTAGATCATTTAGGAAACTGAGCCATATGCATTATATGCCCCTAGAAGAAAATAGGGTTAAAATTTTAATCCTGTAATTCTTTAATTGACTAAATGAATTCTAGTTGGGAGTTAGTTGAACTGAGAAAAAGTTTCATGTTGAGAAAAAATGTTTCACATTGAAAGAATATTGAGAAATTGAGGCTCCACATGGTAATTTGAAACTGTTATGTGCCCCAGAAAATCATGTTCTTAAGGCTGGCGCCTTCCTGTGGGTGTAAACTTGTAGCAGGTGGGATCTATTGATTAGGTCACTTCAGTCAAGGGTTTCAATTAGGTTACTTCAGTAAGGTGTGGCCCAGGATGGGTCTTAATCCTCTTACTGGAGTCATTTATAAAAGAATGAAATTCAGAGGAAGACAGAAATCCACAGAAGCAGAGAGAAAGCATGGAAGCAATAAAATCTGAAAGAGAAGGGAGAGACCAGCAGATATGCCTTGCAAGGCACCTGATGATGCCTTGAATTGAATATTTTTCTCAGTCTCAAAACTATAAGCTTGTAGGTTAATAAATTCCCATTGTTAAAATCTGATCCATTTCATTTAGAGGCCATTGGTTAGTAGTTGAGAGTATAGACCAAAATTGGAGTTCAATAAATATCCAACAAAATGATAAAATCTTTGATTGCCAAATATTGGGAATTTGTAAACACATTTTTTATACAAGAACTTCTTCTTTAGTTGAATTTTATTGACACCACATCATCAAAATGGTACTTATTCAGACAAGAATTTTTTTCTCATTAGGTGGAATATTAAAATCAAACAATTGTTATAATGTAAAATTCAAATGTACACAATATAGAAAGAATGAACTCTGTATACCCATCACCCAGTTTCAACAGTTATTAACTCAGTGCCACTCTTGTTTTGTCTAAATACAAACAGTCCTCTTCCTGCAACAGCCCATCTTGAATCCACCAATACTGACATTTGGCCACATTTGCCATATCATTCTATCCACCTTTCTATCCTCTATTCATTTTCTGAACATTTGAATGTAGGATGTATATGTCATGCTCTTTGAGCACTCAATATTGCCATACACATTTACAAAGAACAAGAAAATATTCATTTATGTAAACACCAGACATCTGGGGATTTCTAATCTCTCTTTCATTTTTGAAAATCAGTTTTACTACATACAAAATTTCTGGCCAGCAATATTTTTACTTTCAGCACTTTAAGTATGTCAGTGTTGAGTATCTTGGGTACTTATATTCATGCCTTTCATTAATGGAAATATTTCAACCATTATTTCTTTGAATATTCTCTCTGACTCTTTCTCTTTTTCTTCTCCTTCTGGGACTCTCAAAATGCATATATTGGTACTCATGATGGTGTCCCACAGGTTCCTTAGGCTGTGCTCACTTTTCTTCATTCTTTCCTCTTTCTGCTCCTTAGACTGGATGATTTCAATTGTCTTATCTTCAAATTTACTGGTTCTTTCTTCTGCCAGCTCTAAAATCTCTCTAGGGAATTTTTATTTTCTGTTACTATAGTCTTCAGCTCTATTTGGTTCTTCTTCATAAAATTTCTTTCTATCAGTATTCTCTTTGTGTTCATCTATGTTTTTTCTGATTCTTTATCCATGTTTTCCTTTAGTATTTTGACCATATATAGGTTGATTTTTTAAGTTTTTCATATGCCCCAGATCTGGTTTTCATCATTGATGGCCATTAGTACTTTAATCTCCTTTGCTTAGACCTTTTCTTCTTATTTCCTTGTATGTTCTGTAATCTATTCTTGAAACCTGGATATTTTAATATATTAATATATTATTGCTGGAATTTAGACTCTGAGGCATTTGTTCCTTAATTTTATATCCAGCTACAGAGCTTTTCCTTGATCGCCAGAAGAAAAAAGAAAGAAAGAAAAAAGAGAAGAAAAGAGGAAAAAGAAAACACGTTTACCAGTCTTTGCAGGTTGATTTATGAGTTTATAGAATAGCTCAAGGCCAAAACATAGAGGCATCCCTATCTTTTCCATGCATGCTTCTTATCTTGGGCATACATGTATGGCCCTAATAAGTCCCTCCTTTGTAAGATATGAATGCTTTTTCTTTCCTAGGAAACACTTTTCTTAAGATCCTGGGCAGTAGGGGGTGCAAGGGTAGTTCAATGGTAGAATTCTTGCCTGCTAAGTAAGACACCCCCGGTTTGATTCCCAGTCCATGAACTTTCCCAAAAACAACCAACCAAGCAAAACAAAAAAACAAAGAAATAAACAAAAAGTTCAACAGATAGTGCTGAAGTAATAGGATACCCACATGGAAAAATAATGAAATGTGACCCCACTATACAGTATGCAAAAAAAAAATGATCCTGGCCACTACTGTTTAAATTCTGAAGGTACCAGTCTTTTGCCCAAAAGGTCACAACTTGGCTGCTCCTCCACAATGCTCTGTAGGAGAACTCTTCTACATGAAGGGCAAGTTCTGAGACAGTAAGACTGTGACAAGTTTCCTGGTTCAGTCTCTCAGGCTGCCAACAGACATATTGGCCCACACAAACATGCTCCACTACGTGTATGAGGCTTACTCTGCTGTTCAGGAACCATAACCTGTGATGCGCAATAGAAGCATGGTCTGGCTGCACCTTAAGCCACTGAGGGGATAACAGAGGGGTCAGCCAGGTCTCCATTAGATGCTACCATTTTTAAGTTGCTTTTTTCTTGATTCAGCTTCCATCCTTTTACTGCAACTCTTTAAGTTCTTGAGTTTTTAGAAAGATGTTTCTGCCAATTCTTGCTGGTTGTTCAAAGTTTCTGGGAGTTCTGAAGCCTCTTACTCTGCTATCTTGGTTGGGGTGAGACTATATGGAATGTTTTAAAAATATATTATAATATTTATTTCAGGAATAAAATATAATATTATTTTTTCTTAAGAAATTTCACTTCTATCTACAATGCTACAATAACTATTGTGGTTTTAAATATTTTACATATGAGGGATTATCTGTGTGAGCAAAGAGGTTGAGTGGCTGATTGTCTTTTTGAATCAGTCTGGTTCTATCTAGCCAGTCAAGCCAGAAATTAAGGAGTCATCATTTACCCCTTTCTTTCCCTGCAAAACAACATTGTTGATCAATCGCCATCAACTCTTTGTTCTCTCCATCCTTGCTATTCTAAATATTCCACTACTCTCAGACTTCAATATTGAACAACTCTGTATCATTTTTAGAGTGGTACAGTGATTTTTGGCATGGGTAAGCTCTGGAAATCGAACCCGGGTCTCAGACTGCTACTGAGCCACCAGTGCACTTCCCAGTACAGTGATTTTTACATAAGAAAATTGATCGTCACTATCCTAACAAAACACTCTATGGGTCAAGGATCCTTGATTGACAGCCCAAGGCTAGTTTGAAGGCAAAGAGTATCATAGAAATTGAAATCCTTCCTTTTACCACTTGGTGACTATACTGCTTTAAATGTCAACAGTCTTATTATTTTTTAAATTTTAGAATAGAAGTTCAAAATGATCAAGGATGAAGGCATCCACTATCTTTGTAGATTTCTGGGCAAAGATCTTCCTAACAGAAGCATTCAGCCCCATGTTTTTCATATGTAAGAATTTCTACCTAATATTACTTTAGGCTAAGATTTATTAGGTCCTGAGTAAGGAATTCATAAGGGTTTAGACTATAAATATCTTTAGCTCTTTTACATGTTCTTAACAAGAAAAAATTCATTATCTTTAAAAATATGAGTTTAATGTTCTTAAAATTTTATTCTGATTATGGACTACTTTTATAGAGTTCATTTTTTTTCAGGGATGGGAATGAATGAAAATTTGCTAAGGTAAGGTCACACTTTCCTGGGAACAATGGCATAAATGATACATAATTTCATTGTGTCTTCACATAGCAGCATACAACTGAAATAATGAAAGGTTATAATTTCTTCCTAGAGTCACAGAACATTTTAATAGCTTTTATAGATAAGTTTTGCCAATGCCAAATACTAAATGATACACAGTTTAATTCCCTGTACCAGGCTCAGGCCATTTTTTATGCACTAAAATTTGCTGTAACTCTTCACATTGTGTTAAACAGAATGACAACAAGGACAATAAAAAACATCAAGGACATCAAGAATGATAAAAGGGCCAAAAGTTAAATATTGCTTTCATTATTAAGCCAAGTTAGAATCAATCCTTTCAGAGGAAGACATGAAATATTAGCATTTATATAACTCTTTAATATGAGAGAACATTACCATATCATGTGGTGGAATGATGCTTCAAAGGACATTTAAACTTGTTCCTAGGTAGGATATTTTGATTGATTCAAACGTTTCCATCAAACTTTTGGCTTACTACATCTGGCAGAATGAGTTTTGCTTTTTACCTTTCCTGCTCCCTTTCAAAAAAAATTAACAAAAGGTAAAAATAGAAAAGGTAAGAAAAGATTTCACATTCTATGGAAGATATTTTTCATTATTTGGCAGACCACTATGAAGTGGTCTTTGAAGAAGCAACAAACAAAAATGACAGGATAGACTTAGAATTTCTTTTCATTCAATAGTCTTAAGACACTATTTAGTGCAATGTTCTAAGGAAATAAGGAAAAGAGCTGAATTCTCCTCTATATAAGCTCAGTGGCTATTTGGGGAAAAAAAGTTAGCTATAATTGAATTTAAATTATAGAAGTAAGGAAATAATTTTATGGCTTTAAACACTAGAGTAAGACCTCTATCTTCTAAAACTGCACTTAAAGTTGAGGACTGAATAAGCCTTCACAATCTCTGATAATAAAAATACAGTATAAAAATAATATATTCTATGTTTCTTTTCTTTTCAGTTGCAAAATATTCCTGAAACAAGAAGCAAGAGGAATATTTAAATAACGTATAATCATTGTATTTCTTAATCCATCAACGTGGCTGCCTTCTGCTACCTATTTTCTGTTTACATCTTGCACCAAATATATTGGATAGATCAAAGTGTGTAGGTAGAA
The DNA here is from genome assembly GCF_023851605.1 of Tamandua tetradactyla. Taxonomy (NCBI): domain Eukaryota; kingdom Metazoa; phylum Chordata; class Mammalia; order Pilosa; family Myrmecophagidae; genus Tamandua; species Tamandua tetradactyla. Next base: position 164,795,177 of record NC_135327.1, read on the forward strand.
CAAGTGATTTCCTTAGACATTGCTTTTTGCAATGGGAGTACTAAGCTTCAAGTACAACTTCTTTGGGAGCTTCCCTGGGTTCAATGGAGCATCCCAAGCAGTGATCACCTTTCTTCTGATTCCATGTTGCCTGGCTCAGAATTACAGAGCACCTCCTCTTATTCCAAATGTTCCTTTCCTTTTGGCCTGGAATGCCCCTACTGAACTTTGTGCTAAAAAGTTTCATGTGTTGTTAGACCTGAGCCTCTTCTCTTTGGTAGGAAGCCCTCTAAAAGATGCCAAAAGGCACGATGTTACATTATTTTATGCTGATAGACTTGGCTACTATCCTCATATAAATGAAGTGACAGGCGCAAGTGAGAATGGAGCTATCCCCCAGTTGGGATCCTTAAAATCTCATTTGGACAAAGCTGCAAATGATATTTCTCGTTTTGTGCCCAGAAACCACGTGGGCTTGGCTGTCATTGACTGGGAAAACTGGAGGCCAATCTGGGAAAGGAACTGGAAACCTAAAGATGTTTACAAGAATCTGTCTATTGAGTTGGTTCAGCAACACAATTTAAAACTCAGTGTCACAGAGGCCACTAAAAGGGCCAAAGAAGAATTTGAAACGGCAGGAAAGCGTTTTATGCAAGACACTTTAAAACTAGGAAAGTTACTTCGGCCAAATTACTTATGGGGTTATTATCTTTTTCCTGATTGTTACAACCATAATTATAATAAACCTAAATACAATGGAAGTTGCTTTGATGTGGAAAAGAGAAGAAATGATAAGCTTGTTTGGTTGTGGCAGGAAAGCACTGCCCTTTTCCCATCTGTTTATTTGAATAGTCAACTAGCGTCATCTGCAAAAGCTGGTGCCTTTGCCCGTAATCGCATTCAAGAAGCCATTCGGATTTCTAAAGTACCCAATGCTAAACGTCCAGTTCCAGTTTTTGTATATACCCGCCCAGTTCTTACTGATACATCTTCAAAATACCTTTCTCAGGTAAGTAAATCAAGGTATAAAGGCTATGAAATTATGTCCACAAATAGTGTTTAGTGGGATTTAGCATTAGTTTTGAAGGGAACAAAATATACTTTTCAATATCATTTAGGAATGCGTATACACATTGCTCTATATCATTATCTGAAAGGAAAATAGAATGTTTCCTTTTTAATGTAATGTAGTCATACGAAGTATTAGACCTTGTGGCAAATTAGGTAAGATTACGTAGCAAAGACAGTATATTAACTTAGATTTTTTTTTATCCACCATAGTCTGTTCTCCTGTCAGAGAAAGTGATTAAACCATATTATAGAGTCTGCATTTTTGTTATAATATGGCAATTGTTGTATAAATGATAGAAATAAACAGTGAGGAAATGTTTAAATTACAATTATTGGGCCAGCATGCTTAGCTTTGGTGTGACTGTCCTGTGTATAATATGTTCATTTATATCTACCTGCTAACTCTTTCATATTTGCCAGCATGACCTTGTGAGTACAATTGGTGAATGTGTTGCCCTGGGTGCCTCTGGAACTGTCATGTGGGGAAGCCTCAATTTAACCCAAAGTTGGGTAAGTTGAATTAATGGAAAATATTTGAAAATATGTCTACTTTTAATGTGTTGAGTTACTGAATATCACACAGTGCTATTCACAGCAGTATGTGCTCAGTTAATACTGGCAGAATTAAAATATCTTGCATTTCCATGGTCTTGTTATAAGGCATAAAATATTGTACTTGTGTTCAGGAAGGGAACATTCAGCAGCATTAATGGAAATTTTCAAGGATACATGGATAGTAAAAAGAAAAACAAGACTGCAATCTGATCTTTTGACAGTGGGTTAGGATTTTTTTTACTAAAACGTGCTGTTTCTCTTCTAAAATGAGCTCCAACTCATCAATGTGCTTTTATTCCTTTTTAAAAAAATTCTGTTATCATATATACATTATAACATTTTCCATTTTAATCATATTCAGATATATATTTTAGTGCCATTAATTGCATTAACAATATTATGCTTCCACTGCCACCATCCATTAACAAAACATTTCTGTCATTGCAAATAGGAACTCTGTACATTTTAAGCCTTAGTAAAGGCTTAAACATCCCCTATCCTTACTCCATTCCCAGGTAACCTATATTCTAGATTCTGACTCTGCAAGTTTGGTTATCTTAATTATTTCAAATAGTGCGATCATACAATATTTGTCCTTTTGTATCTGGCTTATTTCACTCAACATGATGTCTTCAAGATTCTATGTTGTCACATTTATTAGGACTACATTTCTTTTTACTACTGAATAATAGTCCATTATATGTATATAACACATTTTATTTATTTACCCATTAGTTGATGGACACTTGGGTTGCTTCCATCTTTGGCAATTGTAAATGATGCCATATGAACATTGGTGTACAAAGGTCTGTTTGAGTCCTTCCTTTCAATTTTTTTTTTTATATTCCTAATAGTGGGATTGCAGTTGTGGTAGTTCTATACTTAGCTTTCTGAGGAACCACCAAACTGTCTTGCACCATGGCTGTACCATTTTACATTCCCACCAGCAATGAATGAATGTTCCTATTTCTCTGCATCTTCTCCAATGCATCTCATTTTTCATTTTTTGTTTTGTTTTGTTTAAACAGCAGCCATTCTAATGGGTGTGAAATGGTATCCCATTGTGATGTTGATCTGCAGTTCTCAGTTGGTTAAAGATGCAAAAGAATAGTATTTCATAATGTGTGAAATTCACATAAAATTAAAATTTCAGTGTCTCTCAAAATTCACTGGAAATTTCCTCAAGGCCTTTTGTTTGCACTAGTTGTTATAATTAGAACACTCTCCCCCAGGTACCCGCATGGTATCTGTCAGAGACAAAGACATTTCAATGACGCCTACTCCTCCTATCCTATTTTAAATGGCAATGTCTCTCTATAGTACCACCTCTTCTGCCCTATTGAACTTTCTCTTTCTTTATAGTACCTACCACTCATCATGATGATGCTCATTGTCTCCCTCTGCTATAATGTAAGCTGCAGGGGTCTAAACATCTTGGCCTGTTTTATTGCCAGTATAATCCAAGAGCTAGAAAACATTATTAAAATATAATTAATAATAATAGAAATGTTGATGGGAACATAGTCATGCTCATACATCTAAATATGTGTCCATGGCTGCTGTTGTTCTACAAAGGCAAAGTTGAAGAGTTATGACAGAGATTTTATGGTCCACAAAGCCTAAAGAATTAACTGGTGACTGGGCTTTACAGAAATAGTTTGATGACTCCTGATATATTGAACACCCATTGTTCCTGAATGCCAGGTAATAATGTTTGTGCTCAATATACAGCAATGAACAAAACAATAAGTCTCTTTACCATGTAGGTACTCTTGAGTGGAAATACAATATATATACATATAAATAATAGGTAGCAATGAATGCAGTGAAACACAGTGAAGCAGTATAGGAAGGATGGAAAGAGATGGAAGGGTGCTGCTTTAGATAGAGTAGTTATAGAAGATGTCTCTAATAAGGTATTTTAGCAAGTCCCTTGGACACCGACAAATGCAATGTCCTTGAGGCTGGAATGTGCTTGACCTTTTTAAGAAAGAACGAGGAGATTAAGTGTGAGTGGAATATATGAACAGGGGAAAGAGTGGTAACAGTTGTGGTCATCGAGAAAGCAGAAAGACATAGGTAGGGCTTCATAGGTAATGATGGACTTGTACTTTGAGATGGGAAGTCATCAGAGAACTTTAAACAGAGAATGGCTGTTTCTGACTAACATGTTAGAAGAATCAGTTAGCTGAGTTGAGATTAGATTGTAGGAGGACAAGAGTGAGAGCAAGGAAAGGATGGCATGGACTATTTTTGGTAGTGGTACTGGCAAGTGTTTGAATAAATGATGAATAATAGATTGTAGTCTTATTGTAGAGATAGAAGGATTGGCCTAGAGAGTGGATATGGGGTGGGATAGGAAAATGGTTAAGATGATTCGCAAGGCTTTGGGCTTGAAAGCGTTGCCATTGAAATGGGAAAGGTGCTAGGAAGAAACATTTTGTTGTCTAGGTGCTGGGTAGTGAGAATAACAGAAACAATCAGGAAAAAGCTATTGAAAACATGAAATATACATGCAAAATTATCTAAAGATTCCTTAAGGGAAAGAAATATAAACCCTTGTTTTCTCAGGTTATTTTTAGTGGTGTTTCTTTCAAGAAAAATTTTAAACAAAACTCTTTTTCTTAGGAAAAAATTGTCTATATGTAGTGTGAATTGTATTCATTCTGTCCTAAAGTATTTCTTTACACAAAAAACCCTTCACAATTATGACCTTTTTAAAATTCCTTTTCTCTCTTCCTTTTTGACATCTATTTAATTCTTCATATCAGATCTGTTCCTCTACCTCTTAAAACCCTCCTAACTCAGTGCAAGAGTACAGCTATTGCATGACTGCTGCGAATTAGATTGAACTTTTCTTTCTGTGATGGATATGGAAATTTTAGGGACTCATGCCATGGAGAATATCTAATGACGCTCATGGCACAGGCTCCTACCCTATGACCTATGAAGAATAGACTTTATACTCTAAGACCAGAAGAAATCTTGGCAACAATCATATTCATCTCTTTTCCTTCAGAGTAGCCTAATTCTTACTTCATTTAAAAGTATTTAACAACAATCAGCTTTATGAAATTCTTCTAAGGTAATCTTAGTCCTTCGTGCAATTTGGTATGATTCTGTTGTCTGTGGTTTGAAATCACCAATGAAATGGCATAATGGAAAATGTAAGTATTGAGAAAAGTATATGTCCCATGGTAGAATCTTTTAAATATCATAAAATTGTCATTTAAAAATTATAATACTCTGAATTATACTCCTATTTTTCTTTACTTATTTTCCCAAATCCATAAACTCCTTTCTCAAGGGTATTATTAATCCTATGATGGACCATCCACAATATTTATAAATTCTCCATATGACATTTTTTTTTGAAAACTGATAACTCTACTCTTCTCTAGTAAGGAATGAATTAGGCATTTCCCAGTGAGTAAGATGATGTGATACTGTTTAAGTGTCATACTTGTTTTTTAAAATTTTAATCTTAGATTCACAGTCTTCTACCATGATTCCCAGCTTATCTTTAGTATCATTCATACAGTATCAATCCATCTCCACCCTTTGACTATTTTTTTATTTAAGTTCCCTTCTTGCCCTGGTGTCCTGCATGGGAGTCTGTTTTATATATTTTATATATTTATATATTTCTGCTGTCTATCTCAGTTTATAACCACTTAGAATGCTGGTTCTGTAATTAGTTCCCCATTTCTTAGTCATTTGTAACCAATAGAATAATGGGTTATTTGTCATGTTTCTTCTGATTCATTGCCAAGTTGAGAAAGTTTTAATTGCAGGTTTATTTTCAGGTACTGGAATTGGCATAAAACAATTGTTTTCAAACGTATGCAAAGCACTTTCTTTGGTTCCGTTCCATTTGATCCAGTAGTATGTTGGAGGCAGCTTGTACTGGTCCTAGCATACAAAGACATGATTGTTAAATTGTTGGAAATCTTAGAAATGATTAAACATAGTCATTATTAAAAAGTAAATGATTGAAGACTTAAAGACTTTAAATTACATTTAAAACAAAGGTAATAAATACTGAAAAAGTCATTTTTATTTTATTCCATTTTATAAATTCATCTTTTTTTATCTTATTTACAACTGTTATATCTGTTCTGTAGAAATAATATCTAATATTGCACTGCTCTATACCCTACTACCATACTGTGTAATGGCGAATTACTTGTTTCCTAATTCTACATTCAGTGCTGCCGGATTGATAGTTTCAAACTGGCTAAACTAGGAGTGTTTACACCATGGAAATCAGCAAATATTGTGAACCTGGCTATATCTTTTAGGGAGCCAGTTGTTAGATTTTTCAATAAAACACATCTTGTGTAGACTAATGATTGTCAAACTGTTGTCAACTCTTTATTTCCCATTTTGTCTAACCCTTGCATCTGGAAAGTTGAAGAGGCAACTGTAATGTCATCTGGACACTTGGTATAAATTTTTGTATTTCTTTGACATTGGTGATAAAGTTTAAGAATATTGACAAAATTTATGAACTCATGAGCTTATGTTCAAGTTGGAAGCATGGAAACAATATATAACTACGATAAATATTTGGTGTAATAAGTGCTATGCAGAGAGTTAAAACAGTGTTAGGCACAGGGTCATTAAAGAATTCCACATGAGGCAGCGAGTTAAAGCTTAATAGTTTATTGAGAAAGAAACAGATTGAGAGAAAGGGAGAGCAGGCAGGTGGGAACCAGCAAAACCTGCTAGCAAAAGGAAAGGAAAAATAGCTCCATCTCTCCTTCTAAAAGCTTGTGGTTTTAAAGGAAAAAATGTGCCGAGAGGGGTGGGGATTGATGTGTGGCCCTAGGCATCGCCAGGAGATATTAGGCTGGTGCAGATCATGACTTCATGCTCATGGTTATCTGGTCTGGCCTCTGGCAGATGGGGTGTAGGCATGTTCATGTTCATCTATCTTGCCAGCACATTCATTAGTATTCATTGGCACATGTCTCCTTCCTCTATCATCAAAACCAGAAATAGCATATTGTGTCTTTATAATACTTTGACTTTCTCCTCCTTCTTCTTACATTTCAAATTTCTAACCCATTTAGGAAAAGCTCACTTTTATGGACTCATGTGATTAGATTGGGCCCACCCAGATAACACCGGATGATCTCCCATCTTGAAGTCCATACACTTAATCATATCTGCAAAAGCTTCCTTTGCCATGTGAGGTAGCATATTCACAGATTCTGAGGTATTAGAGCATGGATATTTTGGGGGACCATTATTCTGCCTCCCACAGAAGGCATCATCCTATAAAAGGTACAAAGAAATAGATTCAAGGGTGAGATGCCAAGTTCCCTTGACTTTGGTCTGCTGTCCTTCCACTATTATTTTCTTTGGTCTACTGAAGAACTAGCACAGCCAGCTCACCCAATAGCATTATGGATCATGAGGAAAACAACTATCATCCAGGTTTTTAAAAAGCCAGTGTCTAAGTTTTAGAAGGCATCAATCTCAGGATGGATTATTTCAGTTACTCACCACTCATACTGTGAATATAACTTGTCCTTTCTCTTGTATGCTCACTCACTTTACCTCAGATATGCTGTCTGTATCATAAAAAAAATAAGGATTTTGTAAAAGAGCTGTCAAAGTTCACCCATACTTGAACGATAAGTAATATTTAATATGAAGTATTCTTAGATAAACCTGTTTAGTTCTTTTGAGCTAGTTGTTCATAAAGCACTCTTTCCCAAACTGTTTAAATTTGTCTGATAAATTTGATACTTGATACACTTTTTTATAACTTACTGAGGGATAGCTCATGATATGCTAGTATATCTTTTCATTTTCACAATAACCCTGTGTCGTAGGTGCTACAGTTATCCTTACATTACAGATGATGAAGCTGAAGCATTGGCAGCTTCGCCCAGAAAGGAGATTAATTTGCCCAGAGTCACCCAGAGAGGAAATTAAGATTTAGAAAGTTAGCAAGATTCCCAAACTCACACAACTAGTCACTTACAGAGCTAGATCTATAGTTAGGGAATAGTCCATGCTCTTAAGAGCTGTACCATTCTGGCCACCCTGATTAGTTTATGAGTTATTGGGGAAGAGCAAGGCTAGAGCATGTTAAACCTCAATAGTCAACCATTCAGTGGCATAGAATAGCATGTGTAATGTACTTAGAAATGTTTAAACACCACAGTTGAAATAATCTTGTCTGTTAAGATAAAAACAGTTAAAATATTTTCTACCTCTTATTGCATCTGTTTTTTCATTTTTCCTTAAAAATTGCTTATTGCACTGAATTGATTCATATATGAACTAACTTGTTGATTGATATTCCAAGTTTATGATGTCTTATAATTTCACAGCAATCTTGCCTGAACCTAGATACTTACATGAAGACTACCCTGAATCCTTACTTAATCAACGTCACCTTAGCAGCCAAAATGTGTAGCCAAGTGCTTTGTCAGGAAGAAGGAGTGTGTGTCAGGAAACAGTGGAATTCAAATGCTTATCTTCATCTGAACCCAGTGAACTTTGCAATTCGAAGTTGGAAAGGCGGAAAGTACACAGTACATGGGAAACCCACACTTAAAGACTTGCAGCATTTTTCTGAAAATTTTTATTGCAGCTTTTATACCGGCTCCGGCCCTAAGATGACAGTTGATATAAAGAAGACCAATGCTATTCATGTGTGTGTTATGAAAGAGATTTGCATAGATGCCTTTCTAAACTCAGAACCCCATGGTCATCCTTACACCTCAGCTGAGGAAAAGGCTTTCTCTTTCTACAATGTGTCATTGCACACACCATCTGCCATTAAGTCTCCAGATGGTCCTCAGGCGGATTTCAGTGAGTATCTCAAAGGTACGTGTTCAGCTGAAACCATTTCTTACAAGACGCATGAGGGCTGTGAGTACCCTCACTAGAAAAACACTGTCATGATTTATATCATTCAATTACCAATGTAATTTATGTTTTGATATGTTTTAAATTTTAATATCTAATAACTTAGTTTTTTAGCTAAGTGATAATATCTATATACATGAAATTTTATATTTGGAATGTGAATTAAAACTCATGGTCAAAATAGTATTTTGAGGGTTTTTTGGGTTTTTTTTTGAAAAATGGTCATTTCCTCATGATCAATTTGGTCTTGAAATTGTTGACCAGTAGAAAAAAAAAATGCCGACTTTTATCTTTAAATATCATAATCATCATCAGGACAGTGTTACCACTGTATTATTGCTACATTTTGCTTTTAAATTTCAAAGCAAATTTTAGTTATTATTATATTATGGTGTTTTCTTATAAAATGGTATCCAATTTTGTGTTTTTTAATTCCCATGTCCCTATAACGAATATTTCAAATTCTGTGAATGTATGTATAGAACTGAGAAGCACCTGTTGTATTCTTGGTCCTATCAAAGATTGATCGCAAGGTCTACCATACATGTAGGCCTAGTTTTCTTCTGAGAAAATTAAAGATTTGAAAGTGCCAATTTTCTGCAAATGAATAGTATTATAATTACTTTTTAAATTGCGGTAAAAATGTCAAGAAAACATTAAGGTGAAAAATCTATTTGTTTAACACACAAGACTTTAAGTGCACTAGTCTACCTATAATTTTTAGCTTTTTTAACATTAATTTGCTCCACTGTACTTTATAAAAAGATAACCTTTTAAAAATGATTATCCTGTCAACTTTTGTACATGGTTTTGTATGTCTTCAGAATTTGTAATATATATAAAGTCTTTTAGTTTTCTTTACTTGCTTTTAATGTTGTATGGTGGGGGTCATATTGCATTCTTTCTCCACGTGTGTATCCTGTTATTGCAGCACCATTTGTTGAAAATTTTTTTAGGGGGGAAGGTGAAGTGCACGGGGGTGGGGGAGAATCAAACCCGGGTCTCCTACATGGCAGGCGAGAATTCTACTACTGAACTACTGTTGCACCCCCTCCTTTACTTTCATGATCTTCTAATCTTGTGTACCTAAAATGCTTTCTGTCATCTAAGCAGCCATTCACGTGACCATTCACATACACCATACCATGGTATAGCATTTTTTGAGTGCTTATTCTCTGCCAGGCTCAGTATTAGGTGTCATAGCCTCAAAGTGAAGTGGGATGCTTCTTATCATCAGTGAGTTTGTTGTATAATTGAATAAAAGACACATTAAAAGTTGAAAAAGGCAATATAGTATGATAAACACTATGATAGAATTCAGCATGGACTGAAAAGATTGTTTCAGCACAATTATTCTGAACATGAAAATGACTCTGAAATTCGTCATGGTGTGGTAAAAAATTTGAAATTGAAAACCTATCAATAGAATTTAAGGAAACTGGATATTGTTCTTTTCTCCTCTGCTTTTACAGACAGAGAGAGAAAAAGGACAAGCAAGGGTGTGAGAGAAAGGGGAAAAGGAGGGGAGAAATAAGAGAAAAGAACTAGAATTGTTTGCTTTCTTTGGTTCCATTGAACCTAATTTGCACAGGGTTGAAAAGAACATCAGCTGCAGACACAATTAGCCACTTGAATGCCTTATCTGGTCTGACCAGCAAAAATGCTATTGCCTCCTCCTTCCTCTACCTTGCTTCAGACTTCCTTTTTAAGAAACAAAAAGAAATGAAGCCACAAACTAGTGGTACTGTTCCGAAATATGCCAAATCCACAATCTAATATGTACTCTCAGATCATGGTACAAAATCACTGGGATCTTAAATTCTGTGTCTCTAAATTTCTTGCAAGGAAAAGGATGGTTTTCTCTATTAGAGATCTTATTTTTTTATGTTTAAACTTCTTTAAATATGTGAATTGAGATGGAGCTGCAAGAGCAATAAAAAACAAATTATTTACACTTTTTTTTTAGCTCAAATACCTTTTTAAAAGCTGAAACACTTTTATAATGGTTTATATTATACATGTATGAAACTTTTCATTCTTACAAAGTAACTGTGGCTCATTGTAAAATAATTCAAAGCAAATTACACATAGATTTATGAAAACTTATTATAGTTTCTTAGATATAATTCCGGAAATAATCTAGGAATGTAGAAGCAAATTTGTGTGTGTGTTTAACTCAATTAGTCTTAGGATGTCCGTAATTTCCTAATACTTGGTCTTCCCACATGACAGTGTATCTTGAGTGACGTCATATCAGCATGTGTTCCTATTGACCTCATTGTTGTCCACGTTATCACTGTATGACCATATTTTAGGAAATTCCTAGTAATAGACATTTCATTTTCTGAAGATTTTTTTCCTCTCTGTCCATAATACTGTGGTTATCAACCATGTGCATATATGACTTGGCATACTTTTGCCAGGATGAAATGAAATTGTTGATGCAAAACATATACACATTTCAATTTTATATAGATATTGCAAATTATCTTCTAAGAAGCTTTATCTGATTAATGATTTTATCAATGGTAAATAAGTGGGTCTGTTTTTCTGACACTACTAGGTGTCAAATTAGATAATAATTGTTTCTCTACCAGTGAAATAGCATCATGTTTTAAATGGTTCTCAATTAATAAAGCAGATAGCATTTTTGTGGTTTGTGGAGGGTATTCTATGTTTATTGTCAAAAAAAATTTTTTTTAGAGAATAAACTTTGTTTTTCTTCTCCTTTATTCCCAAATTCCATTTCTAGGGGAACGTCACCATTTCTGAAAATTAAGATATGACTTTTCAAATATCAACAGTTTAAATATGAAACCAGGAGACCAAAGACCAGCTTTAAGGAACATTTTCTTTCTTCTGCCTTTTTGTTTCTTATATGGCATTCAAACATGATTATCTTTATTGCATTTTTAAAGTATATCAATCACAAGAAGCTGCAAATTCATTTATCCCGTTGAATTTCAATGTTTTGACACACTACTGTGTTTTAAGAAGTATCATTTAAATAAACTTCTAAAACAAAGTGCATTCACTTGTTTTTCTTGTGAAACAATTCTTGGCAGGAGGATGTATGGAAAAGAGCAAGACAATCCCAGTTTAACCATTTGCAAGCTGTTAACTTTGAACAAGTTATCCTTTTTTAAAAAAATTTTATTTCCTCAATTGTAAAATGTCAGCTGTTAAAAAGAATAGAGAAAATAAACAAAAATCAGTTAGCACAGTGCTTGGCATAAGAATGGTAGATGCTCAATAAATGGCCATTATTATTTATTTGGAGTTTTTATTTACTTTTCAGTTTTCCCCTATTAGATGATTTAAGTTTTACATTTGGAATCTAAATTAGCTTAAATGTATTCATAATTGTTCTTACTTGAATGGGGTAGGTAACATGTTTAACTGAAAACCGTAAATGATTTAACTCTAGTTGAATGTGCTGTTTTATTGATTTACAACTATTTTTTTAAATTAATGCCCCCAGGGAGTCTCTGTCTTGTGTCTGACAATGCTACATTTGTAGTTAGACTCCATACATTTTTTTGGCTCCATACATTTTTAGCACATATATTTTCAATGTAATTTTATTGAGATATATTTACACATCATGCAATCCATTTAAAAAATACAATGTCTCACAATATCATCGCATAGTTGTGCATTCCATTCATCATAATCAATTTTTGAACATTGTCATTACTCAAAATAAATAAATAAAAAGAAAAGAAAAGAAACCTAAAATATCCCCCCTATTATTGACACACAGTATTGGTGTACAGTTGTTACTGTTGATGAAAGTATATTAAGATCTTACCATTAACTATAGACCATAATTCGCAATAGGTGGATGTTTCCCATATACCACTCTGTCACTTTTTGTAATAGTGCACATGGGTTCTAGTTTGTGAAAGAAATTTTGAATACTTGTACTATTAATCACAGTCATTGTCCACCACAAGATTTCCTGTGTTATACAGTCCCATGTTTTAACCTTTAGCTTTCCTTCTGGTGACATAAATGATAAATTTTCCTTTTCAACCACATTCACACACAATTCAGCACTGTTAATTATATTCACAATAACATGCCACCATCACCTCTATCCACCTCAAACATTTATGTTCAACCTAATTGAAAGTTCTGTATGTACTAAACAACTTCTTCCCATTCTCTAGCCTCATTCTGTCCCCTGGAAATCTATATTCTATATTTTATGCCCATGAGCTTACATATCATGATTAGTTCATATCAGTGAGATCATACAATATTTGTCCTTTTGTGCCTTGCTTATTTCACTCAACATAATGTCCTCAAGGTTCATCCATGTTGTCATATGCTTCAAGACTTCATTTCTTCTTTCTCCTGAATAATATGCCATCCTATTTATCTATACCACATTTTGTTTATCCATTCATCACTTGACAGATATTGTGTTGTTTCCATTTTTTGACAATTGTGAATAGCGTCGTTATGAATATCAGTGTGCAAACATTTGTTTACATTCCTGCTTTCAGTACTTCTGAGTATATACCGAGTAGCCAGATTACCAGATTGTAAGGCAACTCCGTACTTAGAGTTCTGAGGAAACACCAAACCCCATATTCCACAGGAACAGTGACATTTTACATTCCTACCAGTAGTGAATAAGTGTTCCTATGCCTCCACATCCTCTTCAACATTTGTATATTTCCTGTTTGTTTAATAGTGGCCATTCTAGCAGGTATGAAATATCTCATTGTGGTTTTGGGTTGCATAATTTTAAGTTAAAACTAAGCTTTGTATGAACCCATGTGCTTCTTAGTCATTTGTATTTCTTCTCTGAAAATGTTTTTCATGTTTTTTGCCTATTTTCAGTTGGATTGTTTGTCTTTTTTATTGTTTAGTTGCAGGATTTATATATTCTGGATATCAAATCTTTATCAGATATGTGGTTTCCAAATATTTTTTTCCTGTTGAGTCAGCTGCGTTTTCACCCTTTTGACACAGTCCTTTGAGGCACAGAGGAATTCAGTTCTGAGTCCAGTTTGTCTATTTTTTCTTTACTGCTTGTGCTTGGTCTGTAAGTTTGAAGAAACTACTGCCACTAGATCTTGAAGATGTTTCCTTTCATTTTCTTCTGGAAATTTGGCACTGGCACTTATATTTAGGTCTTTGAATCATTCTGAATTAATTTATAGATGAGATTTGAGACAGGGGTTCTCTTTCATTCTTTTGCTTAAGGGTGGACTTCTAGTTCTCCTAGCATTGTTCGTTGAAGAGACTGTCCTGTTTGAGTTGAATGGACTTGGAAGCCTTGCAAAAATCAACCGGCCATAGATGTGTGAGGGTCTATTTCTGAACTCTCAATTGATGTCTGTTTATCAATATGTCTATCTTTATGCTAGCTCCATGCTGTTTTGACCACTCCACCCTCATAATATTATAGTCAGGACGCATGAGTCCTCCCACTCAATTCATCTTTTTCAAGATATTTTTGGCTATTCTAGGCCATTTATGTTTCCAAATAAGGGTGATAATTAGTTTTTCCATTTCTGCAAGGTAGGCTGTTTGTATTTTGATTGGTATGGAATTCAATCTGAAGAGTCATTTGGGAAGAATTGATGTCATAAAACTTAGACTTCCAATCCATGAACATGAATGTCCTTCCACTTATTTAAGTCTTTGCTTCGTTTAGCAATGTTTTTTAGTTTTTTGTGTACAGGTCATTTATATCCTTTGTTAAGTTTATTCCTACATATATGATTATTTTTGTTGCTATTGTATGGAAGTTTTTTCTTGATTTCCTCCTCAGACAGCTCATTACTAGTGTATAGAAGCACTATTGATTTTCATATATTGATCTTCTACACTGCCACTTTGCTGAACTCATTTATTAGCTCAAGTAACTTCGTTGTTTTTTCTGGACTTTCTAAATCAAGGATCAAGACATCTGCAAATAGTGAAAGTTTTTACTTCTTCCTTTCCAATTTGGATGACTTTTATTTCTTTTTCTTGCCTAACTGCTGTAGTTAGAACTTATAGCATAATGTTGAATAAAAGTGGTGACAGTAGCCATCCTTGTCTTGTTCCCAATTTTAGAAGGAAAACTTTCAGTCTCTTACCATTCAGTGTTATGTTAGTTGTGGGTTTTTCATATATGACTTTTATTATGTTGAGGACCTTTCTTTGAATTCCTACCTTTCAAAGTATTTTATCAAGAAAAGATGCTGGATTTTGTCAAATGCGTTTTCTGTATCAATTGAGATGATTATGTGGTTTTTCCCTTTCGATTTGTTAATGTGATGTATTACATTAATTGATTTTCTTGTGTTGAACTACCCTTGCATAGCTGGAATAAATCCCATATAATTGTGGTGTATCATTCTCTGAGTGTGCAGTTAGATTCAATTTGCAAGTATTTTGTTGAGGATTTTGTATGTATCTGCATTTATTAGAGATATTGGTAATTTTCTTTTCCTATAGTGTCTTTATCATGTTTTGGAATTAGGATGATATTGGCTTCATAAATGAGTTAGGTAGTGTTCCCTCTTCATTTTTTTGGAAATGTTTGAGCAGAATTGGAATGACTGACAAAATTTACCTGTGAAGCCATCTGATACGAAGCTTTTATTTTTTGGAAGGATTTTGATGACTGATTCAATCTCTTTTCTGTGATCGGTTGGTGGAGGTCTTCTATTTCTGCTCAGATCAGTGTAAATTGTTTGTGTGTTTCTAGGAAATTCCCTATTTCATCTAGGTTTTCTAGTTCATTGGTGTATAATTTTTCATAGTATCTACTTATGATCATTTTTATTTCTTTGGTTTCTGTGGTTATGATTTTATGGATTTACATTTTCTCTCTTTTTGTCTTTCAGTCTAGCTAAGGATTCACACAGTTTATTGATCTTCTCAAAGAATCAGCCTTTCAGTTCATTGATTCGACTGTTTTTTTTTTGTTGTTGTTGTTGTATTTGTTCACTATTTCATTTGTTTCCACTCTAATCTTTAGTATTTCTTTCCTTATGTTTGCTTTGGGGTCAGTTTTCTCTTCTTTCTCTAGTTTCTCCTGTTGTTCAATTAGGTCTGATTTTAGATCCTTGTTCCTTTTTAATATGGGTGTTTGGGGCTGCAAATCTCCCTCTCAGCACCGCCTTCTCTGTATCCTGTAAGTTCTGATATGTTGTGTTCTTATTTTCACTTGTCTTAAGATATTTACTGATTTGTCTTGTAATTTCTTCTTTGACCATCTGATTGTTTAAGAGTATGTGATTTAACCTCCATATAGATATGAATTTTCCAGTTATCTGGCTGTTATTTATTTCCAGCTCATTCTGTTATGAAGAGATAAAGTGATTTGTATAATTTCAATCTTTTAGATATAGTAAGACCTGTTTTGTGCCCCAGCATGTGGCCTCTCCTGAAGAATATTCCATGAGCACTTGAGAAGAATGTATATCCTGCTGTTTTGGGGTACAATGATCTATATATATCTGTTAGGTCTAGTTCATTTATCATATTGTTTAGGTTCTCTGTTTCCTTAGTGATTCTCTATTTAGATGTGCTATCTATTGAAGAGAGTGTTGTGTTGATGTCTTCCACTATTGTTGTAGAGGTGTTTATTAGTCCCTTCAGTTTTGCCAGCGTTTGCCTCATGTACTTTTGGGGCACATTGATTAGGTGCGTAGATATTTATGATTGTTATTTCTGCTTGGTGAATTGCTCCTTTTATTAATATATAGTTTCCTTTGTCTCTTATAACATTCTTGCATTTAAAGTCTGTTTTGTCTGATATTTAGTAAAGCTACCCAATTTTTTTTTGGTTGCAGATTCTGTGGAATATCTTTTTCCATCCTTTCACTTTCAAGCTATTTGTATCTTTGGGTCCAAAATGAGTCTCTTGCAAATAGCATAGAGGTGGATCATACTTTTTAATCCATTCTGCCATTCTGTGTTTTTCGATTGGAGAGTTTAATCAAGTAACATTCCATTTTATTACTGTAAAAGCTGTACTTACTTCAACTGTTTTACCCTTTGAGTTTTGTCAGATCTATTTTTTCTCTCTCTTTATCCTTTTAGTTATCCTTACTGATAATCTTCAACAAGCTTTTCTCTAAACCTTTCTCTCCTGTCTTTCCTTTTTATCCAACAAAAGTCCCTTTAATATTTATGTAGGGTTGGCCTCTAGTTAATGAACTCACTCAGTTTCTGTTTATCTGTGAGTATTTTAAACTGTCCCTCATTTTTTTGCATATTTAAGTATTTAATAAATGGATTCAAAACCATTTATAATATTCTATTTCCAAGTTTCTTACAGTATGAAGACATTTTACAGATGACACATTGCTTTTGCAAACAGAATTACAAACTGGAAACACTTTCAATGGTCATTTAAAAGTATGCTAACTCCTTAATGCAAATTAGTTTAAAAAATGTTAAAATTTCATCTTTTCATGGAAGCAGGTTCTTTATTTTAACGTCTACTAGGTAGTGAGTTGGCACCACAGAAAAGATCAATAGAGTATTTTCTTTTTTTTTTTTTTCATGGGCAGGCACCAGGAATTGAGCCTGGATCTCCAGTTACGCAGGCAAGAACTCTGCCTGCTGAGCCACTGTGGCCGGGACCAACAGAGTACTTTTAAAAAGAAAAATGTATAGCATCCTAGAACACCTTGATAAATCTAGTGATATCTAGTGATATTAGAAGGTTTTATGAACACTCCCTATCTTATTGAGATTCAATCACTTAATATAACACATTAATCACCATAACTGGTATTTGTAAATGGCAATATTTTATAAGCTGGCAAAAACAAGACTGATTTTTTCACCAAGCCTTCAAACATACATAACTTGTGACATTTTCTAGTCACAAGTTACATATGTTAGAACTTTAAACGCTTTAAAGTTTGAAAAAAGAATTCCATTTGTTTCCTGTTCCTAAATGGATCATCTTATATGAAACTTTGAATAGCACTGCTTTAGACATTGACAATTCTCAGGTTATTGAGCTAGTGAGTACAGTTTAATGAGATACAAACTTAAAATTTCTGACACAGTTTAGCTTTTCATACAGAATTCAGTATATTCCTTTAGGTATGAAATATGTAATAAAATCTCATTTTACAGATGAGAAAAACTGAGGCTCAGTGGTTATCCCAAATACTATTTTCTTAAGATAATGCTCAAGTGAAAATATGCATCTATTTATGGCACGTCAAATCATCGCCCATGATTAGGGCAACACTGAATTTTCCTTTCACCCAGTATTTTCTGAATACCAGTCATGTGCTAAGTTTTATGAGATAAGATGATAAGACAACCTGGACACCTACTGCAAAGATAGAAAATAATGCAGAGATTGTCATGAAACGAAGATGACTTTATACTGGGCAAAGGGCCTTGATGATCATCCCTGGGCCAAAGGCTTTGCATAATTTCCCAACCTAAGCCAGGCAAATCAAACTTTTTTATAGAGTCTGGGAACCACTATGTGAAAAGGAAAAAATTTCACTGTCATGGCTAATGTTACAAGGACTTAAATAGGGTACAAACAGTGGGAATGAGAAAAGGGTAAATAGGATACTGTAAAGATAAAAAGCTTCAGAAGGATTTTGAGGCAAAGGTCCAAATCTCACCAAGGCATGGCTCTCATTTGCAAAATGGGATAATACTAGTTTCTGCTCCCAGGTCTACTGGGAAAAAATGAGCTAATCCATATACAGGGCTAATTTCATGCAAAACAAGTTATGTGACATTGATACCCCTAAGAATGTTTCTTTACCCTATATAAACAGGAAGGAGATTTTGCAAGGTCATTTTAAGGCTTAGCACTAATTGAAAGCCACTTGGTACAAAGCAAATCAAAATCAGTTAGCAAACACCTGCCACACCCACCAACTACTAAGAGCCTGGAACAACAAAGGCCACCTAAATCTTGCTTCAGAATTCTAATCCAGAGCTTTCATCTCATGCAATGCCTTCATTCCATGGATTGGAAAACTAAGGAATCAAGTAAATTACTCAGCAAGATAACACATCATTTAGAATATATTGAGTTGTACTTAAACTCTTATACTTTACATTTTACAAGTCTATTAAAGACAACAATTTGTGTGTAAAAATACTGGAGGCTGTTGTTACTCAAGCTTCAGTTAGATAGTGCTAATTTCCATGGGTTGCTAAACCCCAACCATCATCACTCTTGTTAACTCTTAAGAATACCTAGGGCTTGAGCTGAGACACTCTAAAAGTTTCATGCCTAGGTTTGCTTTCCTGGAATTTATAATTCCTAGAGGGTACCTGGGTCAGATAAAACCTGAAATTCATTGGAACCAGCCTCTCCAAGATTATCAATTAATTTCATTACCCTATCTTTTAGTGTGGGCACCCCTTCTCAACATGAAAAAGTCAGAATAGATATTGGCCAAAGATCCCTATAGATTGGGAGAAGGATTAAAGGAAAAGGAAGAGGTATAATAGAGAAAATGAGATTTAACAAATAAATACAGCTGTTGAATCACTATATTAATATTTTCTTTAACTTCCAGAATTTTGGAACAGCTAGAAGAAAAATCTGAGATGGTGGAATGATAGCCTATGACAAACTCTGGGATCTGTTCTATAATTATTTGTTGAAGCGTGCTTTGAAAATTATTGCTCCTTTTCTTTCTTTGCTTTGTATATATGTTATATTTTACAATAAAAAAATGTTTCAAAAATTCAATGAATAAAATGTTACTTTCTCACCAGATTTTAGTTCTGGAAAAAAAAAAAAGGTTTCTGTCATCCAGTGTTCTTGGCTTCTGAAAACTGTCCTATTTCTCTTAAGGCAATACAAATTGAATGTAAGAACACCTTGGTTTGCATCATCCTTGAAATCTTTACTTTTATGCTTTACCAGTTCAAGAGTTAAGCCATTCCTTTCTGAACCAACTTTTGCTTATTATCTATACCACAGAGTACTGAAATGAAAGTGCCAATAATTGGTCAAGTTTGGCAATTTCATAAAATTAAAACTATTACATCGCTGGATACAAGTATATCCTCCCATATACCAAACTACCTTACACCAAACTACAGGTACTCTCTCTGATTAACATTTTCCATGTTTCTTTTTTCTGTGTCTTCTCTTTTTGCAACAATCTTATGTCTTTCAGTCTATATAGGAAGTTATTAATATGTAGACAGCTAAGTGCATTCATGCTCTGGAATTTTGCAAAACATTCCTAAGACAAAAACTGAGAATGATACTTTAGTCATTTTGGCTTACAACTGAAACTTTGGATATTTAAATTAACATCTGGGGTGGGTCATGGTGGCTCAGCAGGCAGAGTTCTCACCTGCCATGCCAGAGACCTGGGTTTGATTCCCAGTGCTTGCCCATGCAAAAAAAAAAAAAAAAAAAATTAACATCTGTTCTAGTTTGCAAGCTGCCAGAATGTAATATGCCTCCTGAATATAAAATTGAGACTTTTGGTCTGAGTTCATCTTCAACTGAAGAAGAGCCTGAGAAATGTCAGACTTGAATTCTTCTGGCTTTTCACAATTGGGCGTGAACTGAGCATGGCCTTTTACTTCTTGAGCACTAACATAGGGAGAACCTTCATTTTTTAAGAACTTTGCTGGATAAAGAATTCTTGACTGGCATTTTTTCCTCTTTCAGTATTGTAAATACATCGTACCACTGCCTTCTCACCTCCATGGTTTCTGATAAGAAATCAATACTTAGTCTTATTTTGCTTCTCTTGTATGTGGTGAATCACTTGTCTTTTGCTGCTTTCAGAATTATCTTTTTCTCTTTGGCACTTAACAGTATGATTAGTATGTGCCTTGGAGTGAGTCTATTTGGATTTATTCTGTTTGAAGTACATGGAGTTTCTTAGACTTTCATATTTTTATCTTTTATAAAGGTTGGGAAATTTTCAGCCATTATTTCCTCAAATATTCTTCCTAGCTCTTTTCTCTTATTTTCTCATTCTGTGATGCCCATGATATGTATATTTGTGTGCTTTGTGTTGTCAATCATTTCCCTGAGAACTTGCTGAAATTTTTCAATTTCTTTCACTGTTTTTTGTTTGTTAAAATTTGGTTACTCTGTTTTCTAGCTTGCTGATCCTTTCTTCTACCTCTTCAAATCTGCTGTTGTGTATCTCTAGTATATTTTAATTTACATTTATAGTGTCTTTCATTTCCATAAGATTGTTATTTTTTTAAATGCTTCTTTGTACTCACCCAGTGTCTTGATATTCTTTATCTCTTTAGCCCTTTTGACGATTTTTTTTTAGAAAATCTGTTTCAACGTCTTTGATTCATTGCTCCAAATTCTGTCTCCCCTAACTTTTTAATTTCTTCCTTTGACTGGGCCATGTCTTCCTGCACTTCAGTATGTCTTGTAACTTTCTCTGATGTCTGATTATCCTGATGGGTTTATTCTGAATGGTAGTTACTTTCTCTTATATGGGATTTTGTTGTTGCTTGTGTTTGCATTAAGGCTTTTCTTTGACAGTTGGATTTTCATCATTTCCCAGCCAAAACAGGGCTATATATCCACAAAGTAAGTGTATACAAGATTCAGTGGGCACTGGGATAGGGTCTGGAATGACTCTGAAAAAACTGTTTTTACGTCTGCAATTTCTAGCAATTTCTTCCCCTTAAAGCAACAGTGCCTATCAATATCTGACTGGGTGGGGCCAAAACTACAAGTGTTCTAGTTTGCTAGCTGCCAGAATGCAACACACCAAAAACAGAATGGTCTTTAAAAGTATGAATTTATTAAGTTGTAAGTTAACAGTTCTAAGGTCATGAAAATGTCCCAATTAAAGCAAATCTATAAAATGTCCAAATTAAGGCACCAACAAGAGGTTACCTTCACTCAAGAAAGGCTGATGAAGTTCAGGGTTTATCTCTCACCTGGAAAGGTACATGGTGAACATGGTGATGTCTGCTAGCTTTTTCTCCAGGCTTCTTGTTTCGTGAAGCTCCCCCAGGAGTGTTTTCCTTCTTCAAATCCAGAGGTCTTTGGCTGTATGGGCTCTCATGATTCTTCAGGATCTAAAAAGGGACTCTCTCCAAAATGTTTCCTCTTTTAAAGGATCCCAGTAAACTAATCAATACCCACGTGGGATGGGTGGTGTCACATCTCCCTCTAATCCTAGGTTAATGCCCACAATTGGGCAAGTTACATCTCCAGCCTGAATTATTGAATAGGGATAAAAAAGAAACAGTTGCTCCCATAAGATTGGATCAGGATTAAAATATGGCTTTCCTAGGGTATATAAAAGTTTCAAACCAGCACAGCAAGGATACTATTTTCTCAATTTGTTGGCCAATATCTGGCTCAGTGTTGCACTGTGTCACCCTCTGTATTTGGTGCAGAGGACCCCTACAGCCTTCCCAGTCTGTAGCTGACCCCCAGGCAAGGGTCAGACCTCCCATCACTGATTCCCTCAAAGGATGGGTGCCAGGAGTCACAGACAGAATTACTCACAGTACCTGACCACAGTTTCTCCACCTCTTCAAATTCCACACTACCCTGGCTTTACAAAGACCCAGTTATATAATATTTGAGTTGCGATCTGAAGGTTCAGCGCAAGTTTTTTAGGTTGATAAGAGGAGGAAGGAAATTCCTGATAAAAGATGAGTGAAAGGGGATATTATCCTCCTAATTCTTGCATTATGTCATTATGACCATTATAGAGAAACCAAGGCTTCAATAAACTAAGTGACAGGCAAAAATCAAACACAGCAGCCAAAGATCGAGTACTTAAATCAGGTTCTTCCCTCTATTCTGTTTTTTTTTTTTAACTTTTTAAATTGTATTATATAACATATATACAAAGCAAAGAAAGAAAAAAAAACAACAGTTTTCAAAGCACTCTTCAACAAGTAGTTACAGGACAGACATCAGAGTTTGTCATGGGCTACCACACTATCATCTCAGATTTCTCCTTCTAGATACTTGAGAATATAGGAGACTAGAAGAAATAAATATTTTTTATCATCTCAATTAACTTTTTTTATGAAAATAACACATATACAAAAAAAGCAATAAATTCCAAAGCAGAGAGTAATTAATTGTAGAACAGTTTTCAGAGTTTGGTATGAGTTACAATTCCACAATTTCAGATTTTTACTTCTAGCTACTCTAAGATACTGGAGACTAAAAGAAATATCAAATTAATGATTCAGTAATCATTTTCATTTGTTAAACCCTCACTTCTCTGTATAACTTCACCATCACCTGTGATCTTTCTATTCCATTATTTAGGGATATTTGGGCTATGGCCATTCTAACTTTTTCATGTTGGAAGGGGTTGTTAATAATATGGGGTAAGGGATGTAGTCAACTGATGTTCTCGAAAGGCTCAGTCCTCGAGGTTTCAGGACTTATCTGGTCCAGGGACCCATCTGGAGGTTGTAGGTTTACATGGTGATGTCTGCTAGCTTTTTCTCCAGACTTTTTGTTTCATGAAGCTCCCCCAAGAGTGTTTTCCTTCTTCAAATCCAAAGGTCTTTGGCTGTGTGGGCTCTCATGATTCTTCAGGATCTAAAAAGGTACTCTTCCAAAATGTTTCCTCTTTTAAAGGATTCCAGCAAACTAATCAATACCCATGTAGTAGAGGAAGATGTGACACCACCCATTTGGAAAGTTACCCTAGTGCATGGAACCTTTTCAGAATCTTGTATATTGTTCTCCAGAAACTGTCTGGAAAGGTTTTGATTGGGGTTTGGCAAGCTATGATAAGTAACAATGTCTAACTGAAGCTTGCATAAGAGTCACCTCCAAAGCAGCCTCTCAGCTCTATTTGAACTTTTTTAGGCACTGATACTTTATTAGTTACATTTATTTTCCCTCTTTCGGTCAGGATGGAATTGTTGATCCCACGGTGCCAGCAGGGCCAGACTCATCCCAGGGAGTCATCTCTCCTGCCATTAGGGAGACTTTCACCCTTGGATGTCATGTCGCACATAGGGGGTGGGGGAAGAATGAGTTCACCTACAGAGTTGGGCTTAGAGAGAGTGAGGCCACATCTGAGCAAGAAAAGAGGTCTTCCAGAAGTAACTCTTAGGCATATGTATAGGTAGGCAGAGCTTCTCCACTACCTACATAAGCCTCACAAAAGTAAGCCTCAAGATCAAGGGCTTGGCCTATTGATGTAGGTGTCCCTGGCATCAGTGACACAGTATCAGTGGATTCCCTGATGGTGAAGTTCAACAGTTTCATATTTTTCTCCCATCCCTCAAGGAAGTTTGCCAATAATTCCTGATTATCTGCTTAATATATTATAGGATGTATCCAGGTATCACATTAAGCCACACTGGATTAAAGGCCCTCATTCTTATTCTGGGCTCCTCATTCTTCAACCGTTCAAATGAGCTATACAGACAGGTTGAGACAGATCATGTGCCACAGAAAATCTAGGTTCCAGACAAAACAAACCCCTCTTTCCTTCATAGGTGCAGCTCTAAAATATAGGCATATATACATACCTAAAACAGCCTATTAAAATCCAGATATAGTAATTACCACTCTGGACTAAATGCGTCTGCTATAAGAGCTTACAATCTAGGCCCCTGTTTTCTTATAAGCATATTCTAAAGGAGACCATTCAATAATTGTTCTTTTATTTTGGGCTTATTTTGCCTCACCAAATGTCCCATAGGTTCATTCACATCGTCGCATACCTCACAACTTTATTGCTTTTTGTAGCACAATATTCAATCATATGTATACACCATCGTTCGCCCATCTACTTCTCATTCAGTGCATCCTTTAGCCACCTGCATTCATTAGGCGTCATGTATACTGCCCAAAGTCCATAGTCTGCCCACACCCTCAATTTTAGATAATTTCATTGTTCCCAAGAGAAAGATAACCAATAAACACACCCTTGCCAAATAGGAAATCTAAATCTCCCCTTAATTCCCTCCCTTTCCTCATTATATACCCCTGCTGTTGCTGTGGTACTGCTGATGTTTTCCTGTTAAACATAGCCCATATGTCAGTAGTAGTTTTCCACCTGTACCCTGGACTTAAGCACTCTTTGTACAGGAATCATACCTTTGAAGTAGGTCTTGCAAGAACTTATTTATATTTCTAGTGTTAGTCAGTGGGACACATCAGTCTATACAACCCCTTTCAATCATGTTCACCTTCACTATGGTAATATTACTTATAGACCCATTAGAGAACTGCCTTCACTTCTATCTATTCCCTTACATTTGAGTTCAACCTCATTAGCTAATCATTCATCCATCTCTAGCTTCTGTGTATCTCTAAGACCCCTATATTCTGTATTTAAAGCTTCTGATTTTACCTTTGCCATGGTCATAAAAGTGGAGTCATACAGTATTTATCCTTTTGTATCTGGCTTATTTCACTCAGCATTATGTCCTCATGGTTCATCCATCTTGTCATGTACTTCAGGACATCATTTCATCTTACTGCTACATAGTATTCCATTATATGTATATACCACATTTTGTTAATCCATTTGCCTGTTGATGGGCATTTAGACTGTTTCCATCTTTTGGTGATTGTGAATAAAGCTGCTATGAACATTGATGTGCAAATTTTTGTTTGTGTCACTGCTTTCAGCTCTTCTGGGTATGTATCAAGTAGTACTATTGCTTGGTCATAGGGCAACTCAATATTTAGTTTCCTAAGGAACTGCCAAACTGTCGTCCACAGTGGCTATACCATTATACATTTCCACCAGCAGTGCATAAGTGTCCCAATTTCTCCACATTCTCTCCAAATTTCATAGATTTCTGTTTAAGATAACCATTCTTATTAGGTGTAAGGTGGCATCTCATTGTAGTCTTGATCTGTATTTTCCATATAGCTAAAGAAAATGAGCATTTCTTTATGTGCTTTTGAGTCATCTATATTTGTGCTTCAGAAAAGTGCCTATTCATATCTTTAGCCCATTTTATAATTGGGTTGTTTGTTCTTTTGTTGTTGAGTTGTATGATTTCCTTATGCATACAGGATATCATACTTTTCTCCAGTGTGTGATTTCCAAATATTTTCTCCCATTGGGTTGGCTGCCTCTTCACCTTTTTGACAAAGTCTTTTGAGGTACAGAAGCATTTGGTTTTGAGGAGTTCCCATTTATCTATTTTTTTCTTCTGTTGCTTGTGCTTTGGGTATAAAGTTTAGGAAGCTACCTCCTATTACTAGGTCTTGAAGATGTTTCCTTACATTTTCTTCTAAAAGCTTTATGTTATTAGTTCTTATATTTAGGTGTCTGATCTACCTTGAGTTAAATTTTGTATAGAGTATAAGGTAAGTGTCCTCTTTAATTCTTTTGACTATTGGTATCCAGTTCTCCCATGCCCATTTATTGAAAAGACTCTTTTGTTTTAGTTCAATGGATTTGGGGTCCTTGTCAAAAATCAGTTGACCATAGATTTGGTGGTCTATTTTTGTACTCTTGATTAGATTCCATTGATCAATACTTCTATCTTTGTGCCAGTACCATACTGTTTTGACCACTGTGGCTTTATAATTACAAAGTTTTTAAGTCAGGAAGTGTTAATCCTCCCACTTCGTTCTTTGTTAGGATGTTTTTAGCTATTTGGGGACTCTTTCCTTGTCAGATGCATTTGGTAACTAGCTTCTTCATTTCTTCAAAGTAGGTTGCTGGAATTTTATTGGTATTGCATTGAATCTGTAGATCAATTTGTGTAGAATTGACATCTTAACTATACTTAAACTTCCTATCCATGAGTAGGAAATGTCTTTCCACCTATTTAGGTCTTCTTTGATTTCTTTCAGCAATGTTATGTAGTTTTCTGTGTACAAGTCCTTTACATCCTTAGTTAAGTTTATTCTTAGGTGCTTGATTCTTTTAGTTGCTATTTTGAATGGAATTTTTTCCTTAACTGACTCCTCAGTAAGGTCATTGCTTGTGTATAGATATGTTTCTGATTTTTGCACATTAATTTTACATACCACCACCTTGCTGAATTTGTTTTTTAGGTAAGTAACTTTGTCGTAGCTATCTCAGGATTTTCTGAGTATAGTATTATGTTATCTGCAAATAATGAAAGTTTTACTTCTTCATTTCCAATATGGATGCTTTTTATTTCTTTGTCCTTCCTGATTGCTCTAGCTAGAAATTCTAGCACAATGTTGAATAATAGTGATGACAGAGAGCATCTTTGTCTCATTCCTGATCTTAGGGGCAAAGTTTCATTCTCTCTCCATTGAGTAAGATGCTGGCTATTTGTTTTCCATATATGCCCTTCATCATACTGAGGAAATTACCTTTGATTCCTATCTTTGAAGTATTTTTATCAGAAAAGGATGTTGCATTTTGTTGAATGCACTTTCAGCATCAATTGAGATGATCATGTGATTTTTCCCTTTCGATTTGTTAATCACATTAATTGATTTTTTTTGTGTTAAACCATCCTTGCATTCCTGGTATAAACCCCACTTAGTCATGGTGTAGAATTCTTGAAATGTGTTGTTGGATTCAATTTGTTAGTATTTTGTTAAGAATTTTTGCATCTATGTTCATTAAGGAAATTGGCCTGTAGTTTACCTTTTGTATAGCATCTTTACGAAGTTTTCGTATTAAAATGATATTAGCTTCATAAAATGAGTTAGGTAGAGTTCCTTTTTCCTCAATTTTTTGGAAAAGTTTGAGAAGGATTGGTGTTTTTTGTGAAATGTTTCATAATATTCCTCTGTGAAACTATCTGGCCCTGGGCTTTCTTTGTAGGAAGATTTCTGATGACTGATTGAATCTCTTTACTCATGATTGGCTTGTTGAGATCTTCTATTTCTTCCTGAGTCAGTGTGGCTTGTTTGTGTGTCTCCAGGAATTTGTCCATTTCTTCTAAATTGTCTTATTTGTTGGCATATAGTTGTTCATAGTATCTACTTATGATTTCTTTTATTACTACAGGGTCTGTGGTAATGCACCCCTTCTTGTTTCTGACTTTGTTTATTTGCATCTTCTCTCTCTCTTTTTTCATTCTTTCTAGTAGTCCATCAACTTTATTGATGTTCTCAAAGAGTCAACTTTTAGTTTTATTGATTTTTTCCTCATTGTTCTTTTGTTCGCCCCTTTATTTAACTGTTTGAATCATTGTTATTTCTTTTCTTCTATTTGCTTTGGTGTCGGTTTGTTGTTCTCAAGTTCCTCCAGGAGAGCAGTTAAGTCCTCGAATTTTGCTCTTTCTTGTTTTTTAATATAGGCATTTAGGGTGATAAATTTCTCTCTCAGCACAGTTTTTGCTGCATCCCATAAGTTCTTTTTTTTTCACCAAAGGCAGGCACTGGGAATTGAACCCGGGTCTCTGGCATGGCAGGTGAGAAATTTGACTGCTCAGTTACTGTGTCCTGCCCCATCCATAAGTTCTGATATGTTGCATTCTCATTTTCTTTTGTCTTCAGATAGCTACTGATTTCTCTAGCAAATTCCTCTCTGACCCACTGGTTGTTCAAGAGTGTGTTATTTAATCTCCATCTATTTGTGAAAGTTCTCATCTTTGGTAGCTATTGATATCCAGCTTCATTCCATTGTGGTCAGAGAAAGTGCTTTGAATAATTTCAATGTTTTTCAATTTATAAAGACCTGTTTTGTGCCCCAGCATATGCTCTACCCTGGAGCATGTTTCATGAGCACTGGAGAAGAATGTATATTCTGGTGTTTTGAGGTGTAATGGCCTATATATGTCTGTTAGGCCTAATTCATTTATCATGATGTTTAACTTCTCTGTGTCCTTATTGATCTTCTGTCTGGTTGTTCTATCTATAGAGGAGAGTTATGTATTGAAGCCTCCTACTATTATTGTTGAAACATCTATTGCCCCCTTCAGTTTTGCCAATGTCTGTCTCATGTACTTTGGAGCTCCTTGATTGGGAGCATAAACAGTTATGATTGTTTTGTCTTCTTGGTGAATTGCCCCTTTGAGTTAAATTGAGTTAAATATACTGTCCTTTGTCTTTTATGATATCTTTACATTTAAAGTCTATTTGGTCCAATAATACTATATCTACTCCTGCTTTCTTATGGTTACAATTTGTGTGGAACACCTTTTTCTATCCTTTCCCTTTCAATCTATTTGTATCCTTCTGTCTAAGATGAGTTTCTTGTAAAAAAGTGTATAGCTGGATTACATTTCTCAATCCATTCTGCCAATCTGTATCTTTTAATTGGTAAATTTAGTCTGTTAACATTCAAAGTTATGCTGAAAAGGTGCTTCTTGAATCCACCATCTTATCTTTTGGATTTTATTTGTCAGATCTATATATATACTTTTTGCTCTTTTTCCTTTTATCCTTTAAGTTACCCTTACTGGTACTCTTCAACTCTGTGCCCTCCTCTAGATGTCCCTCCCCTGTCTTTTTTTTTTTCCACCTAGCAAAACTCCCTTTAGTATTTGTTGTTAGAGCTGCTCTCTTGTTGACAAATTCTTTCATGATTTGTTTGACTGTGAACATTTTAATCTGTCCCTCAGTTTAGAAGGACAATTTGGCTGGGTACAGAATTGTTGGCTGGAAGTCTTTCTCTTTCAGAATCTTAAATATATCATACCACTGCTGATTTTTACTGAATTCATTTGTTAGCACTAGGATCTTTGTTGTGGGTTTGCCAGGATTTCTGTATATAGGATCATATCATCTGCAAATAAGGACATTTTCACTTTTCCTATCTAGTTTCAATGCATTTTATTTTTTTCTCAAGCCTTAATGCTCTAGCCAGAACTTCCCATGCGATGTTGAATGACAATGGTTTACAGTGGGCATTCTATTCTATTCCTGGTCTTAAAGGGAAAGCTTTTAATATTTCACCATTGAATATGATGTTAACTGTGGGTTTTTCATATATGCAGTATATCATGATGAAGTTTCCTTAGAAAACTATTGCTAGTTTTCTAAGTTTATCATTAAATGGGGTGCTAGATTTTATCAAAAACCTTTTCTGCATCAATCGATATGATTGTCACTGTATTTTGTTCTGTTCATGTGGTGTATTAATTAACTTTCTTATTTTGAATCACCCCTGCATTCCCTTGATCATAGTATATAATTCTTTTAATGTGCTATTGGAATTGATTTGCTGGTATTCTTCAGTAGATATTTTCACCTGGGAATATTGGTCTGTGATTTTCTTTTCTTGCAGTATCTTTATCTGGCTTTGGATGAGGACAATGTTAATCTCATAAAATGAGTTATGAAGAATTTCCTCCCCTTCAATTTTTGGAAGAATTCTAACAGGATTGGAATAATTTTTCTTGGAATGTTTGGTAAATTTGACTTTGAAGCCATCTTATCCTGGGCTTTTCTTTTTTGGGAGGTTTTTGATTACTGATTGTGGTGGTTGGGAGCTGTATGTACCCCAGAGAAAGTGTTCTTAAACTTAATTCATACCTGTGTGGGAACCCACTGTAGGTAGGAATTTTGATGAAGTTACTTCAGTTAAAGTGTGGCCCACTTCAATCAGGATGACTCTTAATCCTATTACTGGAGTTCTTTATAAGTAGAATGAAACTCAGCCAGAGAAAATCGACAGAGGGAAAAGCAATCCACAGAGAGATTATCTAGAAGCTGAACATCAATTGAACACCTAAAAGAAGGGAGAGATCCAGAGACACTACTGTGTGCCTTGCCATGCATTCTAATTTGCTAGCTGCTGAAATGCAAAAGGAGAATTTAATAAGTTACAAGTTTATAGTTCTAAAACCATGAAAATGTTTGTGGTAGTTAGATTCATGTGTCAACTTGGCCAGGTGAAGGTGCCTGGTTCTATTGCTATGGACATGAGCCATCAGCATGTGAACCTCATCTTCTGCTGATCACATCGGCGGTCGGCTAGGAGGTGTGCCTACTGCAATGAATGATGTTTGATTTAATTGGCTGGTGCTTAAATGAGAAAGTTCAGTGTAGCACAGCCCAAGCAGCTCAGCATCCCTCATCCCAGCACTCACAGCTCAGCCCAGGCCTTTGGAAACGCAGAAAGGAATCACCCCAGCGAAAGTTGTTGGAACCCAGAGGCCTGGAGAGAAGGCCAACAGAGATCACCCTGTGCCTTCCTGTATAAGAAAGAACCTCAGTTGAAAGTTAGCTGCCTTTCCTCTGAAGAACTATACATTTTAACTAAATAAACCCCATTTTACTGAAAGCTGATCCATCTCTGGTGTGTTGCATTCCAGCAGCTAGCAAACTAGAACAATGTCCCAATTAAAGAAAGTCTCTAAAAATGTCCAAATTAAGGCACCAACAAGGGGTTGCATTCACTCAAGAAAGAAGTTCAGAGTATCTGTCTCAACTGAAGAGGCACATGGCAAACATGGTGACGTCTGCTAGCTTTCTCTACAGGTTTCTTGTTTCATGAAACTCTCCCGAGATGTTTTCCTTCTCCATCTCCAAAGGTCTCTGGTTGCGTGGGCACTCATAGTTCCAGTCTCTCTGTTGTGGCTCTGCTCTCTTGGAATCTCAAGTCTTTTCCAAAATGCTTCCTCTTTTAAAGAATTCCAATAAATTGATTAGGACCCACCTGGAACGGGTGAAGTCACATCTCAAAAGTTGGTATTCTGAATTGAATGAGTCACTTCTCTATGGAGATAATCTAATCAAGTTTCCAATATAGAATACTGAATACAGTTCAAAAGAAGTGGTTGTTCCCATAAGTTTGGATTAGATTTAGGACATGGCTTTTTATGATGCAAATTTCAACCAACATACCACGTGACAAACTAAGGCCCAAACATCACCTGCAGCCAGCCCTAGAATGACAGTCTTTCAAGAGAAAGCATCACCTGGATGATGCATTGATTTGGACTTCTAATTTTGACTCAAAACTGTGAGCTAATAAATAACAATTGCATAAACAAAACAAGTAAATGGTTTTCTTGAGCAGCCAAGGATATACTAAAACAGATTTTTGGATATCAAGCAAAGTGGAGTGCTGCTATTACAAATGCTATAAATGTGGAAATGGCTTTGGAAGAAATGTGAGGTGCTTGAAAAAGCTGTGTGTGACCCAAGACTAACATTTTCTTAAACATAATCCATTCCTATGGGTGGGAACCCATTGTGAGTAGGACCTTTGATGAGGTGACTTTAGGTAAAGGGTGAACCACCTCAGTCAGGATGGTTCTGAATCCTATCACTGGAGCTCTTTATTTGAGAATGAAAACTCACACAGAAGGTGAGGACCACAGAGGGACCACCCAGAATATGAACATCAAAAGAGCCTGGAAGGGAAGGAAGAGACCAGGGGCACCATCAAGGATTGCCTTGTGGTGAAGATGGCAGTCTTCAGGTGAAAAGCATAACTTTGATGATGCCTTGATTTGGACTTTCTCTGGCCTCAAAATCAGGAGCAAATAAATTCTCAATTTTTAAGCCAAAGCATTGTATTATATTTGAGTAGCAGCCTAGGAAACTAAAGCATATAGCAAGCAAAATTGAGAGTTATTTGCTAAGTTTCCTATTCTATTATTATTCTAAAATAGCAAGGGTACAATTTTAGTAATTACACTCTTGTACCCAAACTCAAGATGTATTACAACAATTAAATTTGTTACTCAGCCATGATGAGTGACAAGGAGTAGCTTCTTCCATGTTTACAGTGATGCAAAGTTCTCAACTATTGTGTCATGGGTTTGATATTCAATTATTTCCAATAAAGTAAGAAAGGACAGATATTAATAAATACTATCAATATTTGGAAGATGAAGACAGTAAGATGCAGAAAGAATGAGAGATATGGCCAATTTCACCCAACAATCTCTGAATGCATCAAGCACAGGGTATGCAGCATTTCTTCCACTTTTCAAACTGTACCTGTTCAAGTCAAAGGAAGAAGTGTAGTTAGGTATATTAGTGAGGTTTCAGGGGTCTCCAGGGAAACAACTGACAGGATACACACACACATACACATATGTGTATGTGTATGTATATGTGTGTGTGTATATATATAAATATTGTGAGAT
The DNA here is from genome assembly GCF_023851605.1 of Tamandua tetradactyla. Lineage (NCBI taxonomy): Eukaryota > Metazoa > Chordata > Mammalia > Pilosa > Myrmecophagidae > Tamandua > Tamandua tetradactyla. The sequence goes on from NC_135327.1 coordinate 164,827,601, forward strand.
TATTCTAAGAATTGGCTGAAATGACCATGAACATAGCACGCTAAAAGTACATTTGTTTCTGATAGATATAAGTTAAACTTCAAATAATTTTCTATTTAAAAATCATTCTTATTTTTATGATAACACAAGGCTTGCCTCATTTATTTTCTTTCCTTTTTTTCTATGTGCACAGCTTCTCTGACAAGCTGCTTTTTGAAGTATGCTGTAACGTAACGCTTATATTGTAACAACATCAAAATACGTTTCCTGAAGCAGGTTAGTATTTTTATTGTAATTTACCAAAAGGAACATAGGGCTTTATGAGAGAGCTATATCATTACTTTATAACTGATGGTTGTGCAGAATTTTTCAAGCCAATTTTATAGACAAAATTGACTTCCATTTGAGTATAAATACACTTCTTTATTTTAATTGCGATATTTGCATAATCTGTAATGAAGTACATTTTGAAAGATGTGTTCCATAGTTGTCATTCCTACTATCATGGGTAATAATAAAAGACTGACTGTTATTTAGAACAAATATTGCAGTTTTTAGGATGCATGTAATATTTTTTAGAAATGTTCATAAAATGAATACTTTTTGGTCATAAAAGTAGTTTTTAATTTTTTTCCAAACACTAATATAAATATTTAGATATGCTAGTCAATAAGGACATTAAATCAAACATCTCTTAGGAACCAGGAAGAAGAGATAGGTGACAGATAGGTAGATAAGTAGATAGATAGATAGACAGAAATTGAGTCAGTTAATTTTACCAGAAAAGAAAAAGTACAAAAACACTGTGATAAGGTAATTCTTAAATCATTTAATTCAATGGAAAGAGAAAATCTTAATAACATCTTTTTTTTTAGAATAATTATCATAGTATATTTCTTAGCAAGTAAGCTTCTTTGTGAACCTGATTCTTCCTGGGAAAAGACCTTTAGACAATTCAGTAGTTAAAGTTGTATTTATATTTGACCAGCATTTATAATTACTTTCTATCCAAACAAGGCACATTCCCTGAATTTTTTTATGTATGTTAGAAATGTAGATGCTGTGAATTTCTAACAGGAAAGATCTACGGATGTATTTTGTTTACAGAATAAAACTTCTTCAAGTCCAGTGTTCATAATAGATCCAAGTAAATGTATTTCATGTTTTCTCTTATGTACATATGAAAAGAACAAATCCCCTTCCTTAGGGAGCATTGTTTCTTAGACAATAAGTTGCATGGCTCAAGGATTGGCTGTTACCATATGCTGAGATTGCTTCCACCTTTGTCAAAGGCATTTCAGAATAACGTTTATTGCAGTGTCAGTCCAACCTAGGATGAGTGATAGGAACATCTCAGGATATTGTATTAGGAAGCTCTCACAGGCTTACAATTAGAAATTAAAATCTATTTCAAAATATTTTCAAATTTTATAGATTGTGCACTTTGGCCTCAGTCTTGCACAGTCTTGAACAAATGAACTTATTCTTAAGGACTTAAAATGTATTTCACATTCATTGTCAGTATATGCTTTTTTTTGGTATGCTGTATGATGGGGTCACATTTCATTATTTTTCTATGTGAATATCCCATTATTGCAGCACCACTTGTTGAATTGTTTGTTTGTTTTTGGTTTGTTCGTCTTGCTTGTTTGTTTGTTTGTGGGAAGTGCATGGACCAAAAATTGAACCTGGGTCTCCTGCATGGAGGAGAGACCCAGGGAAGAATTCTGCCACTGAACCACCCTTACACCCCTAGTATATGTTTTTATATATCGTGCAGAAACTCAACTTTATATTGCTACTATCCAATGACACACAATGTGTTCTCATATTGTGTGAATAAGCAACGATGCATGATTTTTCTAATGATCTTTTAAAAATTCATGCAAATTAATGAGTTAACTACTGTATTTGATGTTTTTTATAAAGTTTATTTTTAAAAAATAGAAACAACATAATTCACTTGACTACATGATAATCTAAACTATATGTTATTAAATCCTGAAAGAGATCAGATTGATTGATTTAATTGCAGCATCAAGAGCTTCCTTATTTGAAGAATCCCAGCCCTGTACCTGAAGCTGAAGCCTTACAAGGAGAAACAAAATATCTCCATAGCTAGTATTACAAGATACAAACTGAAAAAGGAGGGAAAGCACATGCAAACACAATTCCAACAGCTCTTTCTTTCTTTGTGTATCACATTATTTTTAGATTGCTTACTTTTGATAGTTTTAATAGCCTATAGTCAGGTTTACTAAAGGCTGATAAGGATATATCAGGTAAGAAATGTTAATTTAATTTGAAGTTATTTGCTTCAAGAGTGTGAACTAATTACGTATGTATTACATCACTTGTCCACCTCAGCTACACAGTACAATTACTAAGGGAGTTTTGGGAAAATCCTCACGTATAGGCACTAGAGGGTAGAGAGGCTGGCACAGGGTGTGGAGGCCTGAGTGGGGTGAGGAGGGTGCAGTGTAGGTGGTTGGGTGGCCAGCACAGGATGTCGGACCCCTACCAGGGTGACAGGGACAGCTGCGTGGTGGCAGTGGTACAGCTGTGTGGTGGCAGTGGTACAGCTGTGTGGTGGCAGTGGTACAGCTGTAGGGATGGAGAGGCAGTTATACTAGAGCAATTGATCGATTAAGCTAATACAAGGAGGATAACAGAGCCCATGGTTACCCTGGTGGAGAGGGAGGTTTACAAATATATACATATATGTGTGTGTGTGCATATGTGTGTGTATGTATGTATATATACATTTGAAATATCCATATATTTACATAGTATATACTTGTAAATACATGTGTATATAGTGTGTGTCTGCATACGTGTGTGAGAGAGTATTTATAAGAGTAAAATGTTAAAGGAAGAATAAAAATAAAAATAATAATATCAAAGAAACGGAATAATTTAGGAGCAGAAAATCTTCATCAAAAAGTTATAATTGGATGAAATACAAGGAAATAGAAGTGCTTAAGAAAATTCAATAAAAAATTATCTGAAATTGAATAAGCATATTCCCCCTTCTTAAGTTAAAGTAGGTTACATAAAATTAGGTTACAAAAACTAATAAATAGTTAAGGAAATGAGAAAGAATCAAACCATCTTTTTCATATCCAATTCCTCTATTCATTTCCATCTCTCATAACTGTAGTTAAGCCATGTTTACAATCAAAGGACTATTAATGTACAGCACATTTTTCTACTTTTAAAATAATGAATTAGTATTGTACACTTCAACTTGTAGTGCTTAATTACACTAATAATTTCTTAAAGCCTACCTTCAGTGTCCCTACTGAACAACTACAAAACCATTAAGTTTCCTTTATCATAGATAATTAACCAACTCATAACTAACTGCTAATATGCTCCTGTCACAATACAACCCTAACTTAAAGTTCTTGATTGTGCTGTTCACTTCCAAAAATAAAAATAAAAAACAAAATAAGCAAATAAAAAACTTTCTTATCTCCTGAAAAGGACTTTTTCTTGCCAAATTACAGAAAAGCACACCTTTCAGGTAATGTAAATAGCTATCTTAGTAACAAAATCTATAGAGGTTACCTTTGCTATACAGCCATGCCTGATTCTCCAAAGTCAGAATTATTTTGCATCTTCCTTTTGTTTTCAAAGCACTTTATTGGTTTTACAAATTAATTTTTTGGTTGATACTGTATAAATCAGAAAAGGACACCTCCCAAGAAATCTCTCTGTATTAGCTTCTTAGGGTTGCTGTAACAAAGTATGACCAAGTGGTTTGAAACAACAAGAATTTATTTGCTCATAATTCTGGAGGCTGGAAGTTTGAAATCAAGGTATTAGCAGGGCCAGGCTCCTTCTGAGGTTATAAGGTTATAAGGTGTGTCTCTCTCTTAGCTTCTGGTGGGTTATGGCAATCCTTGGTGTCCCTTAGGCTTCACTGAATTATATCTGCAAAGACCCTATTTCCAAATAAGATCACATGCACAGGAACAGAGGATTAGGGCTTATTTAGTTTCCCAGGCTGCTGAAAGCAGATACCATGAAATGGGCTGGCTTTAAACAACAGGAATTTATTAACTTACAATTTGAGGCCCTGAGAATGTCCAAATCAAGACATCATCAAGGTGATGTGTTCTTCCTGAAGACCGGCTGTCGGTGATCCTAGACTCTTCTGCCACATGGTCATGGGCATGACAAAGCCTGCTGGTCTCCCTTATCTTTTGGATTCTTTTGATTTTAGCTTCTTACTACTATGGCTTTCTCTCTTATTCATTCCATTTATAAAAGACTCTAGGAAGGGGGCTGAGATCCATCCTGAATGAGGTGTATCATACCTTAACTAAGGCAACTTCATCACAAGCTCCTACTCACAATGGGTTTACACTCACAGGGGTGAATTGAATTTAAGAACATATTTTTCTGGGGTACATACAGCTTCAACCACCACAGGGCTTAAAAAAATCTTTTAGAAGCACATAATCCAACCCACAGCATGCCCCTAATCCTTGCCCACTTCTCTTCTGCAGCCACCTGGTTCCCTTCCAAGCAATGCAAGCATTTCTTGAGTATCTGAGAACACCTTTGATGATATTCTTCAGTACATAAACTCTATGTGTGCATGTATATATATAATACACATGGTGACCATTTCATTCATGTGTGTATTAGTTTGTTAAGCTACTGTATATGTGTATGTGTGTGTGCTTGTATCTCCTTGTATGTGTCAAAAATCTTCACAGAAAGAATGAACAGGATATACATTTATTATGAGCTTTATTATAATGTTTATTTATAATAAACAAATTTATTATTTGTTTTGTACCACCATAGGAATTGGCATTCCCAAATTCTGTAGGGCACGCCACAAGTTGACAATTCTGATAAAGATGAATTCCCCAAGAGAAGCTGGCTGAAGTAGGGAGAGAAATTCTTCCATCTGACTGCTGAAATCATCAGTTCTCCCTTTAAGGCTTTCGACTGATGGATGAAATTTTTCTTATTGCTGATCGATGATTTAAATCCTGAAATATCCTCACAGTATTAATGAGGTCCATGAAGGATGCATCGATTTATTTTACCAAGCCCTTAGTGATAGATATATGTTTCTAATCTTGGTAATTACAAGAATTGCTGCAATGAATATACCAAGGCAGAATTTCTAGGTGAAATGAGTTATGCCTTCCTAATTTAGATAGAAATTTTTAACTTGCTCTCTATAGAGTGTATGTTACAAATGCTAGCTTTTAGTATTATTTACTTTTCCCAATAACACCATGAGATGGTCCCCACGTGTATTAGTTTGTTAAGCTGCTGGAATGCAACATACCAGAAAAGGAATGGCTTTTAAAAAGAGGATTTAATAGGTTGCAATTTTACAGTTCTAAGCCCATAAAAATGTCCAAACTAAGGCAGCCATGGAAAGACACCTTAATTCAAGGAAAACTCATGGGTCTGGGACACCTCTATCAGCTAGGAAGTCATGCGGCTGACATCTGCTGATCCCTTGCTCCTGGCCTCTGCTGCTTTCAGCCTTTGTTCCTGTGGGGGTCTGCACATCACTTCTCTGGGGCTGGCTTTCATCTCTTGGCTTCTCTTGGCTGTCTCCAGCTTCTCGCTTGCTTAACATCTCATGGGAAGGCACACGGCGATGTCTCCAAACACATGTGTCTCTTTTCTGAGCTCTCTCCAAAATGTTTTCTCTTTTAAAGGATTCCACTAAAGTAATCAAGACCCACCCAGAATGAGTGAAGTCACATCTCCATCTAATCAAAAGGTCACACTCAGAATTGGGAGTGCCGCATCTCTGTGGAGATAATTTAATCAAAGCTTTCTGCCCTACAATGTTGAATCAGGATTAAAAGAAATGGCTGCCCTCATAAGATTGGTTCAGGGTTAAAACACGACTTTTCTGGGGAACATAATAGACTCAAACTGGCACACCATGCTACAGATGAGGAAACTGAGGTTTAAGTTAGTCATTTGACTGAGGAAATTGTAGGAGATGGGAATTTAAAGCCAGCCCCCTCTGACTCCTAGATCTGTATTATTTCTACAGGACTGAAGCCCTGGTTTTCCCCAAAGGTCCTCAGCTTAAGAATCTGCCTCTAATTTAGGGGTGGAGGGGTCCAAGCACCATATAGTTTCCAAACTCACGTGTGAAAACACTGGTCCAACCTGGTTCCCTGAGGCAAGGGGTGTCTCTAGGTTAAAAAAAAAAAAAAAGAGTACACTCATTTACACCCCCACCAGTAACATACCATCGTTCTTCACTCTTCTCTGAAAACAGTGTAGAGTCAATCCCTACATATGTTCCTGCCTTGCTCAAATCTGTATGCTTGTACAGGGCAATGGGTGCCATTTGCAAAGCCATGGCAACTTCTGTTTCCAAGGCCATTCTTTCAGGACTGAGGCAGAATTTGAAACCAAGCAAATCAAGCATGTTTTCCTGAAACAAGACAATGTGATCTGGACACAACTTTGGTCTCTCTAGTTCCTACCCATCCACCCCAGTCTTTTGCCCTCACGTTCAGATCCAGGATCTGGGCTGCCTAGATTGAATTCTCCTGTTTAAATGTTGTTCCAGTCTTTGGATCTGAGATTCAGCCTCAGCTCCCATCCTTAGCTTCTGTCTGGCTACCCTGTCCTGTATCCCAGCTCTCCTAGTCAACAGCTTGGGTAATTTCATAGACCACTAGATTGCCTCTAATCCAATTACTTTAATTACAAAGTTGAAGGTTTAAATTGAATTGCTTTTATTTTAAGGAACTTAATAAAGAAACAGGTTGACAGAACATTTTATCTGAAATGTGGTCCTAAGACTTCATGTGCTTTTCTAAGAAAGATGTTGATCTTGGCTGCAAGAAATTTCAAGTTCTAAAGAAGTAATACTTTTTGACAAAGATTAAGTATATATATATATATATATATATATATATATATATATTCTTATATAAAGGCAATTATGTTATCTTTCAGATTGAGTTTCTTGACAGTGTTTCTGTTCTTGCATCATAAAAAACGCAGCCTTTCATAGTGAATAATAGTGGATTTTCCTTTAGCACTAATGACAATGAAATAGTCACTTTAATATATTTAAAAACTTGAACATATTTTTAAGAAGATTGGAAAAGAAGTAGTTTTGTACATCAAGATAGCACAGTGGTCCTAAAATTTGTTCAGATGGAGTGACATCTGTGTTTTTTGCTAATGGCATGTCATTAAAGTTTAGTAGAGAATGACAAATTGTCACATTCAAAGAGATACTGTTATAGTTAATTACGTTTTAAACCAATAGGCACAGAGCTTATGAGAAAACTTCATTTGGAAAATTAATTGTGAAACTTCTACCATTAAAATAAATATGGATATGTATTTTTTTTTTTCTGCTGGGACATCTAGAACCAGCTTGCTGAACATTGTTATTTCAAGGGAGAAGAAATTAAGAACCATTAGGTTAGGACATTGATTAATAATTAGACTCCCCTTCTAAGGGATACAATGCTCTTGTATTTACAAGAGCAAAGCAAGGAAAAACCTCTGCCCTAACTGGCACATTGAGAGAAGACACTCAGTAAAAAGGTCCTGCATTCAGATATGAATGAACATGATGTACCACTACCTTCAGTGTCAATGCACCAGAAACCACTAGAAACACACCTGTAGTTAAATGAGTTGGGTTAATTATTGCAGCAAGTTAGAACACACACTCTGAGGAATGCTGGGGTTTATCAGTAAGAGGGTATTATTAGAAAGGACCTATTATAGAATGTGGGTTTGGAATGGGCGATTCTGAGGAGAGTCTAAACAAGCAGGGTTTTGCTTTAGATGGGATGCTGTCAGGAAGCAGGGGCAATCCTATGATTGTGTAAAGAAGACACCTTCTCTCATTTAGCAAAAGAGAGGGATGTTACTGTGGATTGCACAGTGGTCTTGTTGTTGTCTGTGCTTAGACAAAATGATGATATTGTCCTGCTTTATCTCATTTTTATCATGGTCTCAGAATGATCTTGTCTGTGGTTGGTGTCCTGTGAGATGGTTTATATCTAATTGGATAACAATAGGACCTAATTATGAGGGCCAGGACAGCTTCTGAAAGCCTTGTGCTGCTTTTTTTTTTTTTTTCTGTTTTTGTTTTCGTTTTTACTTTCTCAGTAGCAACAAAAATTATGTGAGGAAGGAGTGAGAAGGGGATTAGGAATAATGAGGGGATAGAGCTTTCTTTGCAGACTCTTGTAACCGTACTTGACAGATCTGCCTTCCCCCTAGGGAAACCCACACCAACTAATCAACTCCTTTACAATCAGAATGAGGAAATTGTAATGACATAAGGGCCCAAGGCCTGCTTGGGCAAGGCAGTCCCCATTTACTTTGTTTTGTGATGTTTTCCTGTCAGTGGGGCAATATGAGAACTGGGGAAGCCAAGGTCAATGCAGCAGCAGTCAAACCTTCCTGCCTGAGGCTCCTCCTTCCACCAGGGGAGGGGTCTGAGGAGAAAGCCCCTTCCCTTCAGCCTCTGGCTTTCACAGCTATTGAAAGGCTATCCTTTCAAAGGGAATCTTCATGTCCAGTGGCCTTCATTATGTCACCCAATTCTTTCCTGTTGAAGGAAGGGAGCTGGTCCTTCATATACATTCCTTAAAGAAATCATAGTGCCAAGAAGGGAAAACTGGGGAATCCAATTTGGGGCAAGTGTACATTAAACTCCTTACTCATCCCCAGCCCCAATATCTTGCCAACACTTCCTACAATTCTACTACTGTATTGTGACCTTCAGGATACCCTCTTAAATCCTGTGGACTTAGGGCAAAACAGGTTGTCTAAAACAGAATCCCAATATCACTTAATTTTTAGAAAATTACTTCATTCTGCCAGTGTATTAATATTGAGAAGTGCATTAATACGGAGAAGTGCATTACTATTGAGAAGTGTATTCATATTGAGAAGGATCAAGCCTTGCTGAGAGGATTAGGAAAGGGGGAAGGAAAGAAGGAAGGGAAAGCTTGCTCCTGCTGACCCATGGTTAGGTGTGGATAGTTGCACGGCTTGCTGTGATACAATAAGATAGGTAGAGCTCAGCAGTGGGATTTTTGATGGTATAGGAGGGGTAGGAAAATGTGTCTAGAGAGAATTCTGGAGCTAAAAGCACTATTGAAAGAGCAGGTCTAGGGAGATTCCTGGTGAAGAAAGGAGGGGAGAAGCAGATAGCCAGAGATTACACGGGGGTAGTGGTTACAGGCTGAAAAACATGTCTGGAAGATGACAAGTGAAGGTACACACTGCAAGTCATGTTTGACTAGTGGAGAAACAAAGGGCACACAAGTAGCAGTGACCTGCCTGCATGGGAAGCAGAGAATTTAGACACAGCCAGGAGAAGACAAAGGCACAGAATTTTATTTATTTATTTTGCCAACTTTTATTGTACACCCATACATTTGAGCAGGAGCTATGCCTGCCACCTGGCATGTAACATGCGACTTCAGGTAATAGAAATAAGAAGAATGGGAACTTTCTAGGCAGAGAGAACAGAATCATTTGGTAACTTCATAACACATGAAGAGTTTCTGTCAGCCATGATGGGGCAAGACCAAAGGGGAAACAATAATAAGTGGAGGCTATGGTTTGTAGAAAACTATAAGCAAGAAGTGTTCTGATAGAATAGATTTTGGGGCTACACATATGTGGCTTTCTCTAACAAAGGCAGAGTTCTAGGTAAAGTGCAGCTTTGTGGATTTTAGATGTCTTTTGAACTCATAAAATTAGATTCCATTGAAAATACTGTTCTTTTCAGACCATAATTTACACCTTCGGAATAATATATTTCATTTTACAAGGTGGGATAATCTTTTTCATCTTTGTGTTGTGGAGAAATACATATATTTATTGAATGAAAGAATCAAATACCTATCTCCATAGTTCCTTCAAATTCATGTTTAATATATATCCATTTACTCAAGACTTCTTATAGGTCTTTGAATAGTGTTATAAATTCCTTAAAATTTATTTACCTCACTCAATGTCCTATGCCTAGAAGTTATGAGTTTGGGCTAGTGACCCCTGGTGGTTAAAAGCAATACATATAGCATGCCGCTCACACGTTTTGCAAAGAACAATAAAATAAATATTCACAAACCATAGATTCCATGGAAAGAGTCTATGTCAATCAAAGTTCCTGCCTGTAAGCAACAAGTTCTACAATGGCCTCTTTACCCTTGTATTCTGATTTATCTTAGTCCCGACCAGATTGGCTTCGTTCTTATCTCTAATTGAAGCCTGATCCCTTTTTTGGTTTATTTGACAGTTGTATGTAGCAATGCAGACTTTCAGAGCTGCAGAACTCCAACTCTTAGTCTTAGGTGTCACGCAGGTATCCAAAGTTTCATGACGATACCAGTGTATACACATAATACGGCATCTCAAAATCTAGAAATAACATTTACAGCTCTGGACTAAATGTGACTGCTTTAAGAGCTTACAATTTAGGCTCCAATTTTCTTACACATTTTTTTTTTCTATAAGAGAGCATACAATATTTGTTCTTTTGTTTTGGATTTATTTTGAATCACATAATGTGCCCCAGGTTGCATGCTACACGACTTCATTGCTTTCTGTAGCCGCAAAATATTTGATCATATGTATACACCACCATTTTACTTCTCAGCAGTGTATCCTTCAGCAATCTCCATCCATTGGGCATCATGAATAATGTCCAAAGTAATCAATCCATGCCTCACATTATTCACACTTAGTTGTACAATCATCACTCTCAATTTTAGACAATTTTCATTGCTCCAAAGAGAAAAATAGCAGATAAACACGCCATCACCAAATAGAAAATCCAAACCTCCCTTTAACTCTGTCCTTCCCCCCAGTTATTTACCCCTGGTATTGCCGTGTGGAACTGTTGATGTCTTCCTGTTAAATGTATACCATAGCATGCAGTAGTAGTTTTCCCCCTATACCTCTCTATTATTTATCCTTTGTACAAGATTCATACTTTTGAAGTACTTCATGTAAGAATCTCTTGAGGGGTATGGGGGCATGCAGTGGGGGGCGGTGGGGTGCAGATGGGGTGCAAGGAGGGGCACAGGGCGGAGCAGAGGCTCAGGGGTGGGGTAGGATGCAGTGGTGGGGGGCATTGGAGTGAGGCACAGTGCAGGGGGCTGGCTTGTGTGGGCATGTGGCGGGGGGCACGGTCTGGCTTGCTTCCCTGTCCCTGCTTCCCTGACTATGTACTCCTGAATGCTCCAGGCCTCTGTATGGAAAGGGGAGCCATAGGCTCTGTGCACTATCTTGGATGGACTCTAGAGCAGGGAAAGCAAATTTACTGGTTCTCCGGTTCCCCAAGGGAACTCTGGACTGTGAACTCTTGGCTGTGAAGTTGAGAAGGCTGATTTCCAAGCTACCTGCAGGGGCAGGCACTTTCCCAGGTGTGGCCTCTTGTCCCAGTAGAGCCTACTCACCCCATTCTCTGCATCTCAATTCCTCAGCTTTTTCATCAAGGACCTTCCTATATAAGTGTAGAAGACCCTCTCAAGTCACTCGCACCAAGGAATTGCTGTCCTGGTCATTTTCTGTCACTTTTCTAGCTGTTCCTTGGAACAGGGTGAACTCAGCCTATCCTATTCTGTCATTTTCCCAGAAGTCTCCTAATTATGCATTTTTTACTAAAACACTTTTATACTGTTTGTCTTCTTTGTAATGATACCTCAGGCACGCCCTTTCATCACGCTAAGCCTCAGATTCCTCATGTTTTTGTACATGAGGTACAACAGTAAATGAGGTAAATATTTATAAAGGACTTACACACAGTACCTGGGATTTGATGAGTTTTCCAAAATGATAGTGAACATTATTTTACATATTATATTTGACCATTAGCTCTTTGAGAGCAAATATCATGCTTTATTCATTTTCTATTTCTGGTCATAGTGTTTGGTGCTCCACGAATATTTGTTGAATTCTTCCAAATAGAAGCTAGGTTGCTACACTTGCTCCTATATCTTATGCTATTTTTATGCCTCTTTAAGACCTTTAAATAAAATGTACTTTATAAAATACAAACACATTATGACTATAATAATAATAATATCCATCGAATGTTCAAAGCTTCATCCTCAAAATTAACACTAACATAACATTTGGTATCTCTACACATCTTCTGTAGTGCATTTAACGCAGAAGATAACGTCAGATTTTTAAAAATCTTATCATGAAAATATTATCTGAAGAACAGTTAATGCTTAATGTTGTTCAACCAGTACATCTTCCATCGTGGCTGCTCATATTTTTAATTCTGAAGTCTTACCTTTTCTCTCTAGCCAGCTTAACTTCCAATTCATCAAATAATACCATTTATAGTTACTTGGTATGTTTCAGTTAATCAGTGTTCAAGAAAATTAGTAGAAAACTAAGTTTGAAACTGTTTTATGTGATTGGATGTCCCTAGCTAAAGCCAAAGGGCAAAATATCACAATATTTTTAATCAACAGATTGAGATGCTATCCAAGGTATATATCACAGGGGTTCTGAGTAATGGAGACTTCTCCCAGAACATAAGTTCGCAAGCGTATCTGGAAAAACCTGACTAAGACATTAACTGTTACATCCCTACTGAAGATTTCACTGGACTTGCTGTTATAGACTGGGAATACTGGAGACCAGCGGTCCTGGAACTGGAATACAAGAGATGTTTACAGTCAGAAATCAAGAAGCTTGTTTCTGAAATACAGGAAGAATGTATCAACTACTGACAATGAATAGTTAGCCAAGCAGCCTTTGAAGAAAATGCAAGAGCTTGCATGAAGAAAACAACTGGGAAATAGGAGCTGATCCAAGTGTCTTTGAGGGTTTTTATTTATATCCTGAGTGCCTCAATTATAATGTTTATGCCCCAAACTATACTGGGTCATGACTGGCTAAGCAAGTTTTGAGAAACAATGAGCTCTCTTGGCTCTGGAATAGCAGTGCTGCTCTCTATTTTTCTACTGGTGTCAGAAAATCCTTTGGGTAAGTGAAAACGTTTTGCTTTTCTCACAATTCTGGGAGTTGAGTCTATGAGGATATTTACCATAAAAGGCCATAATTATGCTCTACCTGTATTTATCTATACAAGGCTAGGATACAGAGATGAACCTTCATTTTTGTCTTTCTAAGTTAAGAACCTCTTTGCCTGAAGGTGGGAGGTTTTCTGCCTATCCCAAAAGAGATGTTTCTTTGTTAGGAATGATCTTTGAAAAATTCCTAATTAATTGTCTGTTAGATAGGGAAATCCTTCTTCTTTGGATTAGGCATCCACATAGACTCTTCATTTATCCAATCTCAGTTCTGATTATTTTATTATATTCCTTTAAAGTAGCAGGAGGAAAGGGGTTAAAGTGTGAAATCAGCAGCTTCCATACTTCCTGGTCTATAACTTTGATTGTGAGCCTGATGATAATTTTGAGAGGTTTTTTTAAATGGTTAAGAGTAAGCTGGTTCCAAAGTCAGAGAGGATGTTGTGAAATGAATTTGTTTGCATTTGTTCATGCATGTGGAAGTGGATATGGAGACATTCCTGCTTCTAGCCTCACAATCTCAAATATTAGGAGAAGAAAATAAAAATGTCTTCTTTTTTAAATTTACTTTTTTTAGAAAAGTTGTAAGTTTAATGAAAAATCATGCCCGAAATATAGAGTACCCACATCACCCCTTACACACTCAGTTTTCCCTACTGTTAAATTTTGAATTAGTGTGTTTCTTTTGTTACAATTGATGAAATAATGTTATTACTATTATACTCTTAACTATAGTCCATAGTTGATATTAATCTTCACTGTTTGTGAACATCAGGTTGCATAGTATCATTGTTTTCTAAAAAAATTTTATTGCAGTAACATATACACAAACTAAAATATACTCTTTTCATTACACTCAAATGATTCAGTGCTTTTAATTACATTGACTATGTTGTGCTACACTCACCATCATCCATTACCAAAACTTTTCCATTATCCCAAACAGAAACTCTGAACCAAATAAGCATTATATCCCCATTTCCTACACTCTACCCACAGCCACTAGTAACCTGGATTCTAGTTGAAGACTATGAAATTGATTATTCTAAATACTTCATGTCAGTGAGAGAATACAAATATGTCCTTTCGTATCTGGCTTATTGCACTCAACAGCCTGTCTCCAAGGTTCATCCATGTTCTCACATGTAGTAAAAAGTTATTACTTTTATTGCTTAATAATATTCCATTGCATGTATATACTACATTTAATTTACCCATTCATCTGTTGATGTACAATTGGGTTGCTTCCATCTTTTGGCAATTGTGAATAATGCCACCATGAACATCAGTGTTCAAATATTTGTTTGAATTCCATCTTTCAATTCTGATGAGCATATCCCTAGAAGTGGGATTGCCAGGTCATATAGTAATTCTATAATTAACTTCCTAAGAGACCACCAAACTGTTTTCCACAGCAGCAGCACCATTTTAACTTTGCACTAACAATGAACTACTGTTCCTATTTCTCCATGTCCTTATATCAAATGTTATTTTCAGTTTTAGAAATAATGGCCATTCTAGTGGGTATGAAATGGTATATAATTTTTTTTATCATTTTCCTAATGCCAACTGATACTGAATTTTCATGTGCTTATTGACTATTTGTATGTCTTCTTTGGAGAAATCTCTTTACTAGTCTTTTGTCCTTTTTAAAATTGAGTTCTTTTTCTTTTTCTTGTTGAATATAAAGCCTTTCTTTATATTTTCTGGATATTAAACCCTTATCATATATATGGTTTCCAAAATATTTTCTTTTATTGTGTAGGTCACCTTTCCCTTTCATGAAAATCCTTTGATGCACAAAACTTTTTAATTCTGATGAAGTCCCAATTATATATTTTTTACTTCATTGTTCACACTTCTGATTTAAATCCGAGAAACCTTGGCCTTAGAAAAAGACCTGAAAATGCTTCCCTGTTTTCTTCTAGGATTTCTGTGGTTTTGATTCTTATATGTATGTCTTTGAGGCATTTTGATCAATACTGAAAGAACTAGAAAAGTAAGAGCAAACTAAATGCAAACCAAGCAGAAGGAAGGATAGAACAAAGAGTACAGCATTCGTAATGAAATGAATGAAATAGAAAAAAAAGAAAATCAATGAAACCAAAAGTTTGTTCTTTAAAAAGATCAATAGAATCAACAAACTATTAGCTAGACTGACAAAGAAAAAAGAGAGATGATACAGATACCAAAAATCAGAAGTGAAAAGGGGGACATTGCTACTAACCGTGCTGAAATAGAAAGGACTATAAAAAGATACTGTGAACAACTGTTTGCCAATGAATTAGACAAACCAGATGAAATGGACAAAGTCTTAGAAATATAAAAAACACCTACATTGATTCACGATGAAGTAGAAGACCTCAACAAACCAAATACTAATGAAAAGAGTGAATCAGTCATCAAGAACCTCCCAACAAAGAAAAGCACAGACTTCACAGGGAAGTCTAGCAAACATTCCAAGAAGACTTGATGCCAATTATGCTCAATCTCTTCCAAACACTGAACACTAGCGAACACTCCCTATTCATTCTACAAGGCCAAAATTACCCTCATGACAAAACCAAAAGAAGATTTCATAAGAAAAGAAAACTACCCACCAATATCTCTTATGATTATAGAATGCAAAAGTCCTAAACAAATCGCAAACAAACCAAAACAAACTGCATATTAAAAGGATTGTTCATCATAATCAAGTGGGATTTATCTGCTTCCTTGGTGGAGCAGATGAGCTGTGCCCCAATCATGTTATACTAAATTCAACCTCTAATCCCTGGAGTATTGTTTTATATCCAAATTAATGATGACCTCTACTCTCTTCATATACTAAGATCTAGTTAGTCCCATAGGAGAAAGTGCTGTCTTGGGAGCTGCAGGCATTTTTATTTGGGAAGACTTGAATTTAATTTCATTGGTGGAAAGTCAGTACCTTGAAGATATATTTAAGGATTTTCTGTTTTCCTATGGAGTTCACTCCAGTCAAAGCTCTCACGGTCAGCATGGTAAACCAGCTTTAGATTAAAGGCCCAGATTAGTGCCTGGAACATAGAAGGGGCTCAATAAATATTAACTCTTATTAAGATAATAATCATAATACTGACATTTGTTGAAAATTTCCTACATGCTAAGATTGTACTAAGTGCTTTTTCAAGGGAAGGTGGTTTGCTGACTTACTGTTTGTACTAAAATTATGAGGTGGAAACAACCAACTGTTTATAGTTTAGGAAATAAAGGTAGGATAAAAGCTACTTTGGCTGGTTAGCAGTGGACCTGCCATTAACCACAGGTAGTTTAACTCAGAAGCCTATGTATTTATAACCATCATATATAATAAGTTATATCCTATTCTGTGAAGAAGAAATAGATTGTAACTAAATCTCCATATTGAACTTATTCTCCTCTCTGGAGGAATCAGCTGAAAATTAATAGCATTTATAAAAAGGTTTATGTATGTAACTTGCAGCTTCTCCAAGTTAAGATGTTATTTATTCCAAGAAATCTCACTAGGTTTTTCTAAACCAAAATAATCACTTTTTCCTAGGTATTTCCATAAGTCATCTGTTTCTATCTCTATGGTGTCCTTTGTATTATAATAATTGTATCCTCAAAAATTTTTCTTAAATTCTTGAAAGCTAATAATCTGGTATCTGTTTTAGAATTTCATAAGCTCCAGTTGTTGTTACCAAGATATAGTTCATGCAACTATTTATGACAGTATAAAGTTCAGGGTCTCCTATATCCCCACATAAAATTTGGTAGAAAGTGACAATAAATTAGGTAAAACATGAGAGGATTAATTCCTGGTTTTCCACCTGTGATGTTTCCATGCTCCCCACATGGCTCACCAGAAGAGCTTTATCAGGAAACTGAGTGTACAAACATAGTGGCTTCTGTTTAGAACACATAACAGGAACCACAAACAAATGACTAGACATCGTTTCAGGATTTCCTGAAGGAATTGTATATAGAAATAGAACCTGGAGCAGTTAATGTTTAAGCATAATTAACAGAAAAATCCATAAAGATACAGATTGATATTTTGACAATCAATGTGTGGCATATGATGATTCAGGAACTCACACAATCATTAAACACACCACACACCTGAAAGGTGGCCACAGGACAGCAGATAAAAATGCATCTTGGGCATAGTTTCTAATTGTGGGTTCCTAATTGGTTTCCTTCCCTCTCCCTTTCACACCCATTAAGTGGGAGCTAAAGGGAGAAAAAGGGTACATATTGCAAGAGAGGGAGATCTCCTGTTGAGTGTGGGGTTGTCTTGTAGAGTTCTAGCTCTTTTTTTTTTAATCAAGATCCCTTTATTATAGCCCTCAGGAGACTAGGAATTTGCTAACTGGGACCTTGAAAGCAACACTATTATATTATTATAATTTTTAAATTGTAGAATTAAGATCTAATATTTAGAAAAATTAATATTGTGCCAAAGTAATGTTAGTATTACGCTTTTTCATTTCTCCCAGTAAACCTAAATACCATAAATTTATGATTGCCTTTGGTCTTAAGGCAAATCTTAAGAACTTGTCAATTTCTAAATTTTACTGAACATTCTTCTATCAACTTGATACTTTGTTCCTCTCATCTGGCTCAGTAGCCATTAATTTTCACTTTTAGTATCATTTTAATTGTACAAGCTTAGAATAGGACACTTCCTTCTCTGTGTCTGGGAAATAATTGGGACGACTTACTGTTTTTTGTTATACTAAGATATTCAGAGACGTAATATTCTGCACTGAAATTTATTGCTATATAAAACCACTTACAATTTCCTCGTCAAGACACATTAGTAAAGGCTGTATTTCGAATGTACTGTCTGTTGTACTGTTTGTGTACATCTCAGTGTAAAAGGGCATTTTCTGATATTAAATTGTGTACATTCTTACAATCTATATTCTCCCCTAGAGTTAAGAAATCTTCCCCATTCCATTTTTTTACACTTTCAATCTTCAATTTTAATAAATTACACTTATATTAACATTACAGATTTTAACTCACAATTAAAAATAATGAAGAAATATCTCATAAAAGAGCCTGTTAATTACTAAAAGAGTCCTCAAACGAACATCAGTAAGATCCATGGGGTTAAAAGATGAAGAAAGTAACATATTCAAAATTGGAGATATGTCAGATTTGAATTTACAGAGTAGTTTTCCATTTAATTTATAATATGTTGAAAAGATTTTAGTAAAACTTAATTTCTTTATCCTCAAACTAAAAACAAATGTAGGATAACCCCCTGACTGTAATGTGGGCAGGTCGTTTGCTTTCCAGTACATATGAGAAACTGTGGTAGGCAATGTACGAGGCTGAAGGGAAAGGTGAAACGCCAATTATTTGATCATTAATAAATGAGCTGATGATCATCTGACTACCAAAGAGCAGGCACAGTATGAAATTGAGAATTTATCTCAAAATATGAATAAAGGCACTAATTAATTTCAATTTGCATTATTCATCAGACAATATTACATACTTGATTGGTTTACAATGAATGTGAGAATCAACGCTTTAGTAATGGACATTATACAGGAGTCAACACATTCTCTTGGAGTAAAGGATAACTGGTTCTCATACGACTGCAACAAAAATATCTACAGAACACTTATAAAATACTTTAAAAAGCCTCACATAAATTTCCTAGTTGAACTTTTACAAAACGTTCAGTCAATCTGCATTCAAGTGTGGATTTTGGCACAATATCTAGTTGCATGGCGATTTTATCTTTTAAAAACGATTTAGAAAATAAAATGGTATTTTAAAAATTACATAGCAAAAATTAAGTCTACAATAGTAGTTGTTGGACAAAATACAATTAACTCAAAAACACTTTCAATATAATGTTAATGTGATAACATAAAAAATTACCATATAATCTGATAGAGGAAAATTGAGGCAGCCATTCATATTATGTTCAAGAAGGCAGATAATCATTTCATAATAAGAACGGATACAGAAGTATCGAATGTTCTTTTTTCAAAATAAGACTTAGAGAATTAGCCTTAATTCAGGCAGCTAAAGTACATAACCAAGATAGCAATTCCAGGTCAAAGTTGTTTTGTAACTTTCCCTCTACCCCACCCTTACCCACATACCACAAAGCATCCATACTGACTTATGTCTGCTTTGCTCTCATGTTACTGATTATGAATTATGTTAAACAAACAAACAAAAAAGGGAGTTCATACTCCACCTGTAGAGAATCACTAAGAAAAAGGTTCAAAGTAAATTTCCTGAAGTTCAGAAAGCTTTATTCTGCAAATTTTTCAGTTCTAGGGTGTGCTACCACTAAAAAGAAATTTTAAAATGTTACCCCACTAAATTAGACTAAGCATGACAAATAAGTGCACTTGAAAACAAGGCAAAATTTAAATAAATTTGCAAATAAAAATATTAAAATCAAAACACTTCTTTGAACAGGTATTTTGATATCCTTATGAACAATGAATCTTACCTCAGACCTAAATTTTAAAAAAATACTGCAAATGCAGTATTATTCTCTGCATTCTAACCTTTTCATTATAGCAGACTCAAACATTTGAAATAAGCAGGATTAAAACTATTTTATTTGTCCTCCTTAATTTAAGGTATGCAATGTTTGGATATTTCTTCATTAGAAAACTATCTTGAAACTTTTTAATGCTAGTCAATAAACTTTCAATAGTACAGACTTTTTCCTTTTTTTCTTAAATGTTTTTAAATTCATAAGCTCTCAGTTTATTAACTTTGAGTCTTGAAGTACTAGCTTAAAAGGATTAAATTTCAGCAGTTGCCTATAATCCAGCAAAAGATTTTACAACATGAAGCATAACTATAAATATAGCCATTGTTTTAAATGAATTACACTGAAACCTCAAACAGATTTAAGGAACGCCACATGGTACTTTAAGTGATACACTGCTGGTGGTAGAAATGTTATTACAGATACAGATACAGATATTTTTCAAAATTTACAAACTAAACGGTTTATATTTCCATTTTAGTTCTTGACCCAAATATACTATTTACAGATATGATGCCCCTTGTGAATGGAATTTTTGAAGCTTTTGCTCATAAACTAGTTTGTAATTGTTAGAAATACTATTATTACTATCCCAAGTGTGGTTTCTACTTTAGCGCTGGTATGCTTTAATAACATTCTATAGTTATGTATGCCTTGATAATGTGACATTCTTAACTTGAGACTTACTCAAAAAGATTGATCAGCTGGGATAAGTTTCTGGCCAAATGTGAATAAAAGGACACTTCCTGCTCCCCAATCACAGGCCAAAGAGTGACCTGCATTTTTTCGGATAAAATACATTTTAATAGCAACATAAAATTATTCCATGATTTGCAACAGTGCGGGGAGGAAGTTACTCATTTAAAGGCAAATTCTCATGATAGTTTTCCTTATGTGTCTCTTCTAGGCAGCTTACTCTCCCATTATAAGTTTTGTCAAAAGATGTGGTTTATGGAGGGAAGCAAATATGTAGTGCTGATGATTTCCATGACTTCGTCAAATTAGTAATTTATCGGCGTTAGGGACTGGGATCAATAAATGAAAGAAACTGGTCACTAGGGTAATGATAATACTTCAGAAAATGTTAAACAAAAATGACAAGCATTTCTCACAAGGCAGTCTTTGAATAATCAGAATAAGCAATCTGAAGAATTTGTTGTTGAAAACAATTATACATTATGCTCATCCAACTGAAGATTACTGCCTTAAAACAAGTTAAGAAAAAAAAAAGAAAAAAAAAACCAAGTTAAGAAAAATCTTTTGTTTGCAGTTCATCTGTACCTTATACAAGTGTCGCTCATACAGCATCGTGTTGTTATAAATGTGCTGCTGCCTCAGCAGCCAAAGCTACCAGGAGGAATGTTTATGTTCGCAGAATAAATAGAGCAGTCTCTTCGAGTAAATCAGTTATATCACTCCAATCCGGGAGGTCATCCACTCCAGACCTGGGCATAACCCCTCTCCAGTTAGGGCGCAGCGGGCTGAAGGTGCCACCGGGGATTCTAGATTGAGCTAAGGGTGAGGTGTCCAGAGGGCTCAGCTGCTGTCACACAGCCTTTCATAGCCTGCTAATTAGCAGAGAAGGACTGCAGCCTTCCCCTGGGAGCCAACCTTCTGTATAAGTCTTCTTCCGTAATAGCTAGTCGCTCCCTGTCAATGCTGTCAACCACAAGAATGATGAACTCCGTGTCTGAGTGATGGGTGTTCCACGAGGACCACAGGGGCTCCTGGCCACCAATAGCCCACATCGGGAAATGAGTGTTCCTCACCACAGTGTCTTCAACATCGCTGTCTACAGTTGGAGAAGTATGAACCACTTCTTGAAGAACTGATAATGAAAGGTGGGCTCCCCTGCATTACCCAGCCCCACTATGGTTACTTTGTGTTCCTGGTTGCAGTCGCGAGGAGAGCCCTCACCGCGAGACGCACAGGCCGCGGAGCCTCCCGCAGTGGGTGCCGCGGGGACCCAGGGGCCGCCTAGTGCCGGACGGGAAGGTCCCGCGCCAGCCGCGAGAGCCCTTTGTTCCGGCGCGCTGAGCCCAGCGCCCATCCGTAGCCGCCACTCGGCCGGAGCCCACCTACACCCCCCACCCCTCCCCGGCTCTTCGCTCTGCCCATCCCCCCCACCGCCCCCGCGCAGCCCTGCGGGCTCCCAGCGCCCTTATTACCTGTTAACATGCATTCGTTTATATTGCTTGCCAATAAACGTTTGGAGGTTGACTGTCTAAGCTCTTCCACCAAGACCTCAGTGATGGAGATCCTCTACGTGTCTACTTAGGCACCCTAAGATGATGGACAGCCCCCGCCATCAGATCAAAGTTCCACGCAGCAGGATGGAACAAAGAAGGAAAGGAATAAAGCAAATGAAGTACGAAAATTGTATTTTAAAGAAGGTCCCAGAAACTGTCACGTGATGCTTTAGTTTACATTCTTTGACAGAAATTGATCACTTGATTCCATCTAACTGCAAGGAAGCCTGGTAAATGTAATCTTTATCCCTGGCAGCCATTGGCCAGATAAAAATATAAGGGAAAAATAAGAATGATTAAAGCAATGAAGCACAATAACGCTATTTTAGGAAGTTCCAAGAAGCTGTCACATGATGCTTTAGTTTAAATCCTTTGGCAGAAATTGGTCACTTGATACCATCTAGCTGTAAGGAAGATTGGTAAATGTGGTCTTTATTCCTGGCACCCAGTTGGCCAGACAAAAAGCTATTACTATTAAAGAAGGGAAAAAGATAGTGGGGAAAAATGAACAATCTCTGCCACTGCCATATCCTGCAGAATGGACATTTTTTCTCATTTCCATTTCACCCGTACTCACTGAAACTTCCTGCTGTGTAAGTAATTTACTCAGTTTTTAATTTGAACAACTATGTTTTCATTTTTAAAAATCAGTTTTAAAAATCTGCATTAATCTGTTTTGTTTGCTCATTTTTATTATTCCATTTTTCATGTTTTAATTATTTTACACAGATATTTAATATTATGTACTCAATATTTATAATTCTTCAATCATTTGGAGATTCTGATTCCATTGTTTCTTGTTTTAACTGGCACAGTCAATTTAACTTATCTCCAAGGGTGTTTGGCAAACTTTACAAGTTCATATTTAACTGATTATAGTATGTGGGAATCCCATGTACCAAAGTGGATTGCTTTTTAAAAAATTATAACAGATTTATTGAAATATAATTACATCACACAATTCACCAATTTAAAATGCTTGAGTCAATGGTTTTTAGTGTATTCCTAGGGTTATGTGAATCATCGCAATAAATTTTCAAACATTTTCATCACTCAACAAGAAACAACAGATCCATTATAAAACTCTGCCCATTTTTCTCCATCTGCCCACCCCTAGCCAACCACTGACTTTCTATCAGTTTGCCTATACTTGATATTTCATATAAATGGAGTCATATATAGTCTTATGGGACAGGCTTCTGCACTTAGCACAATATTTTCAAGGTTCATCCATGGTGTAGCATGTTTTAATACTTCATTTCTATTTATTGCTGAATAAAAATTTATTGTATGGATATAGTACTTTTATTTAGCCAGTCATCAGCGATGGAAATTTGGTTGTTTCCTATTTTAGCTATTATGAATACTGTTTCTATGTGCATTTGTGTAGAGTTTTTTTGTGTAGACATTTATTTTCATTTCTATTGGTTACTCATCCAAAAATAAGTAACCAAATCATATAGTAATTTTTTGTTGAACTATTTGAAAAACTGTCACATTGTTTTGTAAACCAAAATTCTGGCTGCAGAATTTTGCATTCCCCTCAGCAGTATATGAGTGGTCTGATTTCTCACCAATACTTGTTGTTATTTGTTTTTTATCATAGCCATTCTAGTAGATATGAGGTGGCCTCTCATTGTGGCTTTAATTTGATGACTAATAATGTTGGACATCTTTTCATTTGTTTTTTTTTTTTTTTGACATTTGCTTATCTTCTTTGAGGAAATGTCTATTCAGATCCTTTACCTATTTTTAAATCTGCTTTATGTCTTTTTATTTTTGAGTTGTAAGTGTTCTTTATATATACTGAAGCCCCTTATCATATATATGATGTGCAATTTTTTTTCCTATTCTGTGGGTTGATTTTGCAAGTTCTTAATTATATCCTTTGAGGCACAGAAGATTTTAGTTTGCTGACATTCAGTTTATCTAATTTTTCTTCTGCTGTTTGTGCTTTTGCTGTCCTCTAAAGAGGATTTGCATTCACTTCACCTAACAGTCAGAAGATGCAGCTGTTATGGTTTCCTCTGTAAGCACCTGCAGGCCTTCACTTAGCTCCTCCGGGACACAACTCGGGGTTCTGGCATACTGGGTATGAGGATGGAGGAGTATTGATACAGATATTAATTCAGCTCTGACAGCATGCAGCTGGCCCTAGGCTTTTAATGGCAGTGATGATTTTGTTATATGCCTTCAGGAAATTTGCATTTGTCATTGGCATTTCTTTGCTAAGTGAACTCACACTCCCTAGTTCAGTTTGAGGTACTTTTATCAGCAGAAATCTAACATGACATTATATATGTTTTGCCTAAAATCTAATTTTTTTTTTGGCTCAGAGGTCTTTTAGAATAATTAGTCATCATGCTACCAGAGGCCAAAGTAAGAGAAATATTCTCTTCTCTACATAGTTCAGTTGTACAAATGTTTATTGAATATTTACTCTTGTGTCTGTGTTCAAGGTACCAATTGGTGCAATATTCTGAGAGCATTCAGGGAGTCTTGCAGAAATATGTTGATGGAAGAAAATACTTCAATTATAAATTTAATACATTTTTCAGTTAACATGTGCATGATTTAAAACTTAGGCCTACATTTCAAAAGTGCAAATAAATGGCTCTTTGTATGTCTGCTGAAGTTAAAAGAATTTTTTGGTTTGTAAGAAATAGATGAAAGGAAAAATCATTCTTCAATCAATTCATAAATAAAAGAAGAAAAAGATATTCTGACAATTTTCTTCAGGCTCACAATTTTAAGGAAAGTTCTGATTGTGTGTTAATGCATATATAATAATTTAATGTACTGTTTTTTTGTTTTTAAAGTATTTCATTCTTAGCCTTGTGTTCACTCTTAGTCATTTGAAGTTTTACTTTATAGGTGAAGTAACCCATGTACAAAATATTAAATACATCCTGGTACATATTCCTTAAATCAAACAATCCCTGAAAATTCAGTCTTACCACCTGATTTTGATTATTTTTATAGTTTTTTCCAGTCTGCTCCTGCGAAACTTGCAAAAGTTTCTACATTTAATGGCAAAACTAGTGTCCTCACAGATCAAACATCATAGTGGATCTTTTCATCTTTTTGGAATAATGATTGTTTTGGTTTGCTAAAGGTGTCAAAACGCAATGTACCAGAAATGGAATTGCTTTTAAAAAGGAAATTTATCGGAGTTCCAGGCCAAGAGGGCGGTTTAACAATATGCGCATTTTAGTTCCTCCTCCAGAACAACTACTAAATAACAAGAAACAGTACAGAACAGCTCCTGGGGCCATGTCAGTGACCGGACACACAGTGTACCCCAGTCTGGACCAGCTGGACTGGCTGCGAGCCCCCCTAGAACCATGAGTTCCCCAAGCTGCAGCAGCCGGTGCCCCTCCCCCACAGGCTGCTTCCCAAAGGGGAAAGGAAAGAGACTTTACCAGTAGCAGGGGCTGAGCCCAACCAAACGCCAATTGTGGAATTAATTAACAAATTCTGACTACTAACAATAGGCCCACAACTCAGGTGAACCTGGTCAAAGTGGAGTCACTCATTTTTTGCCCCAGCACCAAGTGGGCAGGGCTGACAAAAAGAGAAAAACAAAAGGAAACAGAGGTTTTGGTGGCTGTGTTTCAACAAAGGCTTGACTGCAGGCTGCAACTGCCCCAGGCATAGGCAGAAACAAACTCGTTTGAAGGCTTGTCTGGAGCCTATGCCTTCCCCAGGGAAGGGGTGAAGCCCAACTCAGGTGGAATCCCTCCCTCAAGGAATTCAGACACCAGGGCTTGGTAATTGAAGCCATTAAAACCAGCCTACAATCTCTCCTCTGTCTCCACCACATCCTAGCAGAGACAGACTGCCAAAGTTAAAGATACTGCATCATCTTGTGCTGGTGGGACCTGCAGGCAGACAAGCACCACATACTGGGCAGGATAAGAAAAACAGAGCCCAGAGACTTCACAGGAAAGTCTTTCAACCTTCTGGGCCTCACCCTCAGGGAAAACCGACACAGGTAACTCTTTCCTCCTGACAGGAGGCCAGTTTGGTCTGGGAAAATCCGGCTGTGGTCTATAATACCTAAGTAGACACTCCTAAGTGTGTGTGTGGGGGGAAGGCATCATACAAGCAGGGCAAGAAACAAGAAAATAGGAACTGAAAAATTCTCCTCTGTTAAACAAAACCTAAGCTAGAGGTCCAGATAAAGCTGAACTGAATGTCAAAGAACAGATAGACAACAAATTCATCCAGCAAGAAAACCCTAGGTAAAAGAAGTGAAAGTAATCTCCAGGATAAACTAATTAAGGTAATTAAATGCCTAGATGCCAGAAAAAAAATAAGTCACATTAGGAAAATTGAAGATATGGCCCAGTCAAAGGAACAAACCAACAATTCAAATGAGATACAGGAGCTAAAACAATTAATTCAGAATATACAAACAGACATGGAAAACCTCATCAAGAACCAAATCACTGAATTGAGGGAGGATATAAAAAAGGCAAGGAATGAACAAAAAGAAGAAATCGAAAGTCTGAAAAAAACAAATCACAGAACTTATGGGAATGAAAGGCGTGATAGAGGAGATGAAAAAAACAATGGAAACCTACAATGGTAGATTTCGAGAGGCAGAACATAGGTTTAGTGAACTGGAGGACGGAACATCTGAAATTCAACAAGAGAAAGAAAATATAGGGAAAAAATATGAACAGGGACTCAGGGAACTGAATGACAATATGAAGCGTGTGAATATACGTGTTGTGGGTGTCCCAGAAGGAGAAGAGAAGGAAAAAGGAGGAGAAAAACTAATGGAGGAAATTATCACTGAAATTTCTCAACTCTTATGAAAGACTTAAAATTACAGATCCAAGAAGTGCAGTGTACCCCAAAGAGATCCAAACAGACATACTCCAAGACATTTACTAATCAGAATGTCAGAGGTCAAAGAGAAAGAGAGAATCTTGAAAGCAGCAAGAGAAAAGCAATCCATCACATACAAGGGAAGCCTAATAAGACTATGTGTAGATCTCTCAGCAGAAACCATGACCACGGAGGCAAGAAGACAGTGGGATGAAATATTTAAATTATTAAAAGAGAAAAACTGCCAACCAAGAATTCTATATCCGGCAAAATTGTCCTTCAAAAATGAGGGAGAAATTAAAACATTTTCAGACAAAAAATCACTGAGAGAATTTGTGACCAAGAGACCAGCTCTGCAAGGAATACTAAAGGGAGCACTAGAGTCAGAACCGAAAAGACAGAAGAGAGAGGTATGGAGAAGAGTGTAGAAAGGAAGACCATGAGTAAAGGTAAAAAGAATGAAAATTAGATATGACATATAAAATCCAGAAGGCAAAATAGCAGAAGAAAGTACTACCCATGCAGTAATAACACTGAATGTTAATGGATTAAACTCTCCAATCAAAAGACATAGTCTGGCAGAATGGATTAAAAAACAGGACCCATCTATATGCTGTCTCTACTCAAAGGACATGAGGGCAAGGACACAAATGGACATTTACACACCAATGTTTATAGCAGCATTATTAACAATTACCAAGAGAGGGAAACAGCCAAAATGTCCATCAACAGACAGGTGGCTAAACAAACTGTAGCATAAACATACAATGGAATATTATGCAGCTGTAAGACAAAATAAAGTTATGAAGTTTGTAACAACATGGATGGACCTTAAGGACATCATGCTGAGTGAGATTAGCCAAAAACAAAAGGACAAATACTGTATGGTCTCACTGATATGATATGAACTGACATTAGTGGATAAACTTGGAATATTTTGTTGGTAACAGAGACCATCAGGAGATAGAAATAGGGTAAGATATTGGGTAATAGGAGCTGAAGGGATACAGATTGTGCAACAGGACTGAATATAAAAACTCAGAAATGGAAAGCACAATACTACCTAACTGTAATACAATTATGTTAAAACACTGAATGAAGCTGAATGTGAGAATGATAGAGGGAGGAGAGCTGGGGGCATAAATGAAATCAGAAACAAAGATAGACGATAAAGATTGAGATGGTGTGGTCTGGGGGTACCTGGAGTGTGTAATGATAGTGACTAAATGTACAAATTTAAAGAATGTTTTTGCATGAGGAGGAACGGAGGAGTGTCATTACTGCAGGGTGGTGAAGGGAGATGGTGATTAATATTTTAAAATTTCAGCTTGCGTGTGAGACTAGAGCAAAAAATGTTTTTTTGGTACAGGGTTTGTGTTTTGGCTGGTGCATCTCCTAATGTAACTTATGTGGATAGTTGGTAGAACAACATGGGTACATGGAATCCTGGGTGGGACATGGGATTTTGTTGGTTTGTCTGGAGTGATGCCCCGGTGAATCCCAGAATAATTTGATCAGTGAGTGGAAGGGTGTTTGCGTAGTCCCCTTTGGGGAGTGGTGAAAATGGGGGAGAATTCAACCTCCCTGAGTTGAATTCTTGATGTTCTTGCAAGCAGTCTGGACGGCCAGGGCTGTAGGCTGAGCCCCCAGTCTTGGGGTTTGTTCATGTGGGATTTGACCCCACAGAGGATAGGTCAAGCCTGCTTGAGGTTGGGCCTGGGAGTCATTCCCAAGAGAGCCTCTTTTGTTGCTCAGATGTGACCTCTTTCTCCAGCCAACACAGCAGGCAGACTCACCGCCCTCCCCCTGTCTATGTGGGACATGACTCCCAGGGGTGTGGACCTTCCTGGCAACGTGGGACAGAAATCCTAGAATGAGCAGAGACTCAGCATCAAGGGATTGAGAAAAATCCTAGAATGAGCTGAGGCTCAGCATCAAGGGATTGAGAGATCCTTCTTGACCAAAAGGGGGAAGAGTGAAAGGAGACAAAGTGTCAATGGATGGGGGATTCCGGGCAGAGACGAGAGGTTGTCCTGGAGGTTGTTCTTGAGCATTAAGTAGATATCACCTTGTTATTCAAGATGTAATGAAGAGGCTGGAGGGAGCTGCCTGAAGGTGTAGAGCTGTATTCCAGTAGCCATGTTTCTTGAGGATGATTGTGGAAACCTTGTGTTTGATGCTCCTTTTATCTACCTTGTCAACAGACAAGTAGAACATATGGAATAAAATTAAATAATGGGGGGAACAAATGTTATAATAAATTTAGTTTGAAATGCTAGTGGTCAATGAGGGGGAGGGGTAAGGGGTATGGTATGTATAATTTTTTTCTGTTTTTTCATTTTATTTCTTTTTCTGCTGTCTTTTTATTTCTTTTTCTGAATTGATGCAAATGTTCTATGGAATGATCATGATGATGAATGTGCAACTATGTGATGATATTGTGAATTACTGATTATATATGTAGAACGGAATGATTATATATTAAGAATGTGTTTCTTTGTTGTCATATTTTTTTAATTTAAAATTCATAAAATTTTAAAAAGTAAAAAAAAAGGAAATTTATCAATTACCAGTTTACAGTTCAGAGGCCATGAAAATGTCCAAATTAAGGCATCAGCAAGATATTACCTTCACTCAAGAGAGGCCAATGTCTGTCATATGGGAAGGCACAGGGCTGGCCTCTGCTGGTCTTTGTTCCAAGTTCTGTTGCTTCCAGCTTCTGATGCCAGCACTTTCCTATCTAAGCATCTGTGGGCCTTCAACTAGCTATTCTTGGACACAACTCTGGGTCCTGAATTGCTTACCATCTCATGGGAAGGCATATGGGGATGTCTGCTGGGCTCTGCCTGTGTCTAGGCATCTGCTCTCTCTGTCGGCACTACAAGCATCTCCATCCAAACATCCGTGTCTCTGTCCGCTTTGAAGCAACTGTTCTCCAAGCATTTGCATCTGAGTTTCTCCAAAGTGTTTCATCTTTTAAAGGACTCTAGTAAACTAATCAAGACCCGCCTTGAATGGGTGGAGTCACAACTCCATTTAAACAAAATGGCACACCCACAATTGGTGTGTCATATCTCCACGAAAGTAATCTAACCAAAAGATACCCACAGCTGGGTGTGTCACATCTACATGGAAACAATCCAATCAAAGTTCCCCACCCTAAACAATAGGTCTGGTCCCATAGGATTGGATTAGGATTAGAAATATTAGACATAATAGTTTCAAACTGGCACAATGACCGAATGGACTCATAAAATGCAAACAAGCAATTTACAGCAGAAATGCTTCTTACAATCTTCTTTTTATGGAAGAGGCTACTGAAACCAAAGGGATTAAGGAATTTCTATTTTCAGATTCTCAAAGTCCGTTGTAAGAATAATTCAGATATCTAGAATACTGGTCTATTTTTTTTTTCTCAGTATGTCTAAATCTGTAAACAACTAAACAGACAATGCACAATTGGATAAAAATGCTAAATGAAATAAATTCAAATGGATTTAAGCTAATAAACAATGGGGAAAATAATCTTATGCAAAGTTTAATGAAGAGGAGACTCATGATAACACATTTTTAAGCATATGGCAGAGAGGAGATTCACATTGTTCCAAATAATATGGAATTATTTTACTTCACTTTAACTATAAAAATGATGAACAAAAACAAGCTTATCTTCCATACCAATTATCTTGTATCAGGCCTGTGTGTTACAGGCACATAGGACCCATTACTATTTTCCAGTCTATATGTTGTCCCCAAATCAACATAAACTTGTAGAACTATTTAAGCTCTGTATCTAAGTTTTGTGAGTGTCTTGTGTGTCTCATACCGAGAGGAGGAAGAGGGCAGCTCTAAATTGGGATACACTAAGTAATGTAGAACCATTTTTCATTAAAGGAGTCATAAGATCCTTTCAAATGTTATTGTTATTGTTTTTTCCTTATCTTGGGAGGCCAAATTAACCTTCTCCTACATCAGTGCTCTGATTTTAATTCAAGTAACTTTGAATAAGGAAATGAGAAATTCTCATGATCTAGTAACTTATTTACCTAATGGATTAACAAATGGAACATTCATTATTAAAATAAATGTGGGATAACTAGACAATTAAGTTGAGTGCTGTATCAAGCACCTACTTTTGTCCCCTTAAATATAGAAAATTCTAGTCAATATGATATACAATTTTCTTAAAGTAGAAACCATCATCTAAAGATATCACATCAACTGTCTTTGTGCTTCTATTTTTCCCTAAATAAAATGTGGATGTTATTAACCAGTGGTTTTAGTTGATTCCCCCATTCAGTAAGATAATAATATATCACTGACCTACTACAGAAAAATTTGCCTCCTTTACTATAAAAAGATTACAACTTGTGGGTCAAGTGAACTGTTTCATTGCTTTCCATATTAAAGAGCAAAGTGTCAGTTTTTAGGGGTTTATTTTGTGGAGTCAAAGTTTTGGTTTATACCCCTTAATGGTTTCAGTTTCAAAAGAGACTTTGGGCAAACAACAACAGCTTAGCAGAACCATCTCTGATTGCCTTCTCTAGAGGCCATGTGAAACAGCTACAGAAAAAAGTTAGGACAACATTAGGCTACATTTAGCTTATTAAACAATGCTGGTACACCGTAAGTGTTGGGTTGCATGTTCAAAAATGATGGAAGATTTGTACTGACTCTGGAATTAGCTTGTTTTAAAAAATGGAGAAAGACAACTCTAGAATATGGTAAAAGCTATAGTTTTGCTGTACACAAATAGGCCAGCATCTCATGAATAATTTGGAATACTTGGTTAAGTTTTCCAGTTCTAATGATGTATTCCAGAAATAATAGAAATAATATATGAAGAGGTCTTGAAAATGCTTCCTCAATGGTTGCTGTTCTCCACTCTGAATGTCCATTATACTCAGCTGGGAAAGCTTGTAGAAAACGATATCTAGGCTCTGTTTCTGGCATGACACTGTGAGGAGCTCTGTGGGCCAGCTACCCAGTAGAATCAATGAAAGCTATTTTTAAAAACCAACCATTTAGGTCTCTAGAAATTTCTCCAAAAGCACGTGAAGAAATATCTACTCAAGAAAATGTACTAAAACTCAGAGAGAACAGCAAAAGTCACTTGCATTTGAAATAAGATGCACTCACTCACTGCCCCTACCAGCTCAATGAGATAAAAATTTGATTCCAGACTGAAGCAGCCAAGAATAGAGGGCTTCCTCTTTCTTCAGGTCCTTGTCAGAGTGATGTCATCATGGGAGGGACAGGATGTCAGAATGTCTCATCCTCTCCCTGATACTTCTTTCTGAAGCAAAGTTCTGGGTGTATGCATCTGATCCCTAGGGCACTCTGTTTCCACACAAACTCAACTCATGGTATAGAGGCCCTATCTTGGGTTCAGTGCTTCTGAGAATACTAGGACCCCAATTGCCCTTGTCCTCGCTGATAAGGTGACTGTGATAGAGGTAAGCCAAGAAGACAAGAGATTCCTGTCCCCCTCCATTAAGCACAAATATCTTAAAATGTGTCTACAACTCAGAGAGAAGCACACATTTATCCCTATCCCTAACTCCAGATCTCTGGCACAAAGGTATTGTCTAGGAGGTGGGGATGGGTTAAAAACAGGTTATAAAATAGATTCCTAATTTCTTCTCAAAAGAACTGACTTAAATTTTAATAGAAAGAAGAGTAATTTAAACAAGAGTACTGTCAAAAATAGTGGAGATTGCAGTGAAAGACAATTGGGAGGAAACTGGAGGACTCATTGGAGATTATGAAATCTGAAGATGTGATGTCTTGCCTAATTTTGATATTATGATACTGTGGACCTCATTAAATGAGTTGAGAAGTGTTCACTCTTCTGTTTTGGGAACAGTTTGTGAAGCATTGCTATTAATTCTTTAACTGATGGCAGAACTCACTAGTGAAACCATCTGGGACTAGGCTTTAGTGGATAGATTTTTTTTCATTACTAATTCAATACTTCCCTTGTTATAGTTTTCTTCAAATTTTCTATTTCTCTTTGAGTTAGTTTGGGAAGTTTACATTTTCTAGAAATTTGCCCAGTTCATCTACGTTATCTAATATAATGTCATACAATTGTTCATAGCATTCCTCTAAAGTCCTTTTATATCTGTAAGGTCCATAGTAATGTCTCCTCTTTCACTGATGATTCTAGTAACCTGAGTCTTCTCTCTTTCTTTCTTGGCTTATCTAGCTATAGATTTTTTGTTTTGTTTTATGGCCTTCTTATCCCTTGAGGCAACATTTCTGGACTTTGGCTCAGGAGCTGGAGTAGTGACAGTGGCATGCTGCTTTCTGAATGACAATTGTGTTTTAGTGGCTGAGTTCTCAGTGGTGGTGGGGCAGTAGCCTCATGTCTTCCTAAATTCTTTCTTCTGTTGCACAACCATTGCCTTAGGAGCTGGGACAAAGACATCAGGATTCCAGCATTCTCACTGTATCTAACTCAAGGTAAAGCCTCCATTCCATGAGTGGGAGTTAAAAAGAAAAAGGAAGCCTCCACCTTAAAACTGCATTCACCCAGAACTTAGTTTCAGCAGTAGGTAGTGGGACTCAAGATAAGAATTGCTGATGTTCTTCTCTTCCTGGGGAGAACACCCTCCAACTAAAAACTAGAGGAAGAGGGAACCCTTGTTCTTGGTTATCTGGAGTGGCATCTCTTCCCTTCTGAAATGGAAGTGGGAGGGAAGAGCAGTCTTGTTACAAATACCTCAGACTCTTGCTTTCTTTTCCATTTTTTGTAGATTATCTTGAATGGATATTTCCTCCTTGCTGCCCACACTCAGGACTATTCGTAGAGCCTTTAAATAATTGGTTTTACAAAAATCTTGACCACTTTCACTGAGGAGCAGGTCCTCTGTGTTCCTCACGCTGTCATGCTGGAGGACAGTGCAGTTGCTTTGGAAAACAGTCTGTCATTTCCTCATAAGATTAACCAAGGCATTAGCATATGACCACAAATTCCTCTCTTAGTTATATACCCAACAGAGATGAAAACATATGTCACACAAAATTTACACATGAGTGTTCATAGCAGCATTATTTAGTTCGAATGTAGAAGCAATACAAATGATTCTCAAGTGATGAATTGATAAGGAAAATGTGCTATATCAATAAAATGGAATATTTAACCACAAAAATAAAGTACTGATGTGTGCTGCAAAGTGGGAAAACCTTGAAAACATTAAGCTAAAAAAATTTGTCATAAAAGACCACATAATTTATGATTCTATAAATGCACAGGGCATTGAAGCTATTTTGTATGATACCATATCAGTAGATACATGACATTATACATATGTCAAACCCATACAACTGTACACACAAATAGTGAACCCTAATGCGAACTATGGGCTTTAGTTACTAAAAATGTATTGATATTGGTCATCAATTGTAACAAATACATCACATAATGTTAATAATAGGGAAACTATTCTGAGTATGGTGTGGAGAGGTATATAGAACCTTGTACTTTCTTTGCAATTTTTCAATAAATCTAAAATTTCACTAAATATAATGTTTAATATTCCATTTATATTAAATGCTCAATATAGGTATATAATAGAGTAAAAGTAGATTAGTGGTTGCTTAGTTCTTGGGAGGATGGGGGTATAGACAGTTACTGTTAAAAGGTATACAGTTTCTTTATAATGTGAAGAAAATGTTCCAAGATTGACTGTGATGATGTTTGCATATATCTGTAAATATATTTTAAAACATTGAATTGGCACTTTAAATGAATGAATTACATGACATGTGAATTATATCACAATAAGGGGGCTAAAACAAACAAACAAAATAACCCTTACCTATAAAAATTCTGATTTAATGGATCTGGAGTGAGTCAATAGCACTGACATTTGATTGTTTGTTTTAAATTCCCCAGTTAATTTTATAGTTAAAGAAAGTACTGCTCTACCTTCTCACTTTACTGAATAATTTAACTTACTGGCTATGCTACAGCATAATCCATAGAGCTTTAAACAGACCATAATCAGATCACTGGAGAGTGTAGAAGCATAGTGAACAATTATGCTTTCAGGAGTTCTTAATGCACCCTTAAAGTTTGATCTACAACCTTTTATTCAGAAGGAGGTCCTAGCATAACATTAGCAGGATCACATAGCAGGAGCCTGTGAGAGGTACGGACTGTCAGGCTCCTATAACTCTGCTGAACCAGAATCTGCATTTTGACAATAGCCAGGTAATCTGTTAGCAGTTGAAAGTTTCAGAAGTTCTAGTATAGGAATTACTCTAATACATATAGAGCAGTGTTTCTCCCTATCAGAACAGGAGGATTGAAGATTCTACCACTTCTTCCAAGAAAGCGAGATCTCTGTATTTGTCACTGCTGCCATCTGAGAGATAAAGGGAATGTTTGTTGCTTTTTTATCTCATTTTGGGACTACTGTCCCAACTCCCTCATCTCTCTTAAAGCAATATACACTCTCAGCCTATCATTGAGAAGGCAGTGCTAAAATGGCCACAGCAAAAGTTTATGGTGAGTAACATTCCAGGTCCACAGGGTGGTGCTGCAAATTCTGTCAATTTAACACATGTATTACCTTGATTTTGAACTCTGTCTGTCTTGATACCTTGGTTGGCTGGGTCTGCTATTCTCGAGGAAAGTATGTCCTGTTGTGAATGAAGTTCAAGTACAATTACAGAATACAACTGTGTAATAGCTTTTACAGGGTTAAATAGTGTCCCTCAAAAATTCATGTCTACCTGGAACCAGAATATGACCTTATTAAGAAATGGGGTCTTTACAAATGTAATTAGTTCAGATGAGATCTTACTCAATTAGGGTGAGCCCTAAACCAATGACTGGCCCTTATGTGAAGAGGGAAATTTGGAAACAGAGACACAGGAGCACAGGGAAGATGTTCCTGCAGAGATGAGACAGAGACTGGAGTTATGCTGCCACAAGCCGAGAAACTCCAGGGGCTACCAGAAGCTGGAGGAAGCAAGAAAGGATCTACCTCTAGAGGCTTCAGAGGAGGTATGTCCCTGCCAGAACCTTGATTTCAGACTTCTACTCTCCAGAACTGTGAGAGAGTAACTTTCTGTTGTTTTAAAATGTGCAGTTTGTGGTGATTTGTTACAGTGGCCAGGAAACAAATACATCCCTTTTCTTAAAGTCACCTAACATTAGAATTGACTGAGATTTCTCCTACCTCAATTTTACATCGGGGATTCCAAACAATTTTCCTGTCATAGACACCTCTAGAATATAGTGAAGGCTATAGTCACTCTTCTTAGATAAATACGTAATTTAAGAAAATTTATGGACCTGCCCAAGATTATCCAAGTAGAGAGGTTCTACTAGACCAAACTTTTTTTTTCTGGGGCCAGGGGTTTAGGAAGAGAGCCAAATTTATCAACATCAGATTTATTGATTCAGACCAAAATCATGATAATTCCCAAATCGAAGTTTAAGTTTTTGGGATGCCAGATTTTGTTGGAGCTTGTCCTAGTTCTGGGTAATATCATCCATGAACAATTATATTACAAAGAATGTAATATGGGAAAATGTACTTATTATAAAACTATAGTCATTCATTTTACACTTCAGAAAAAAACCACTAAGGTCTCATTCATTCTTGGAGTTTTCATGAACTACAACTTTTTTTTTGAGAATATGTATTTTGCTTAGCTGAATCTGTATAGATGCTAGAACTTTTATATATATATATATATATGGATAATTTCTTTTCTAATCATTAGCTTATTTTCATAAAATCAAAATTCAGTTTCTAGGAAGGACAATATGGTACCTTTGTATTAAATGATGAAGGAAGCTTTCTTCTCCTCCTTCTCATTCTAGAGACCATTATTTTTTGTTTCCTACTTTCAATTCTTTGTCACTATCTTTATCTGTATTTGATTTTTTTTTTGAAATGTAATGTTTTCACTATAATTTCTGAATGCTAAAAATGTAATGCATGTACATTTTTGCATCTACATCATTATATTGAAACATTTCCCCCAAATTTCTGAAGCTTTATAATTTTTTTAAAATGCTGTAAGAAAGCAAAAGTCAAACCTGGTAATTTCAAATATGAAAATGACAAATTCAAATTAATAAATCGAGATGTTCCATAAAAGGTATTTGTTAAAAGGGCTTTGTTTATTTTTGTTTTTAGTTAACATTAGAAATTTTTAGTAGAAATAAGATATGCTATAACTACGATAAAATTCCTGGCTCAAGTAATATTTTATTATTCAAGGTATCCTGTCTCAATTAACCCTTAGCCTTTGGAATCGTATAACTGAACTTTTGGTTATTTAGAATTCAATTACAAAATCAAGAGCACTCCTTTCCATATTAAAAGAGTACAATGCTTAGCATTCTTAGATATCATGAGACTGAACTTTGGTTGTCTTTACTTTTACTTTACTTTATTAATTGCAGAATTTTTAGTAGTAAAATGAAAGTTGGAAATTTAGATGGTAATATGTTTAGGTCAGCCAAGAAGCTATTGTCATTTTATTATTGAAGAATCATATATGTAATTTATTTTGGGAGGAATATTTTTAAAATATTGAGGTATTTCACGTCACATAAAATGTCAGATTCTTTCAAAACTGTGAGAAGCAGATGCATGTTCAAAAAAACTTTCTGGATTTCAATCTTGAAGTAAAGCAACCAAAGTGAGATTTGATACATTTTTTTTCTATTTCTACCCTTTGTGTATTTGATTTTTATAATCAAAAAGTGTCTCTATGATTTTGGTCAATCACAGTGATGTCTCTTTTTATATGAAACATGAATGGTATCCCACTCAAGTAGCTGAGACTCTTTCCTCCATACAGCCACTTCCTCTTTGATGGGCAAAGACTCCAGCAATTGTTGAAAATTATTGGTACTTGATTGTACTAAAGACTATATCAAATTAATTTTCCTAAAAGTTACTTTCAATCAATGCCACTTCCCTGTATATAATATCAGTTGCAAAAGAAATAAATTAAAAACTCTTTATCTTATTGTTCAAAGCCCCCACAATTTGATTCTGGTCTTTTTCACTCAGTCTTATCATTCACTACTCAGACATTGCACTATTATCCTGTACTCGTAAAATGATTCCCCTGACCATACTACCAACCATACTGTTTCCATTTCTTTTTGCTGAGATCAAAATTACCAAATTCATTTTCATCCTGAGACCTTTCTTTATCATTTAACTTGAATACCGTCTCTCTAACCTGGGAACTTAATATAGCATTTCTTCACTTTTATTTGAAACTTTAAAAAAACACCAAATTCTACCTTGTCAATAGTTACTTGAGTTTGCATCCTGGCAACCTAGCTTGTTTCCCCCCCGAACTGTCCAAAGAATTATGGGGAACCAAATTTCTAAAATGTGTGTTTAATGAATAAATGATCAATCAGTTTAATTCAACAAACATCATTAAGGGTACACTTTGTGCATGCAATATATTTGGTTTTGTGGAAGTAACAAAGATAAGACCATAGGCCTTCTCTAAAGGAACCTGTAGTCAAGGTAAGAGACAGAAGTAATACAAAGGTAGACCAGGAGAAGTTCTATAAAAGAACAAACAAAATGCTATGTGAGCAGAGGTGAGAGAGTGATATATTAAAAAAGAACAAATATCTAAGTTTAAGTCGTGGATTTACAGGAAATGGAAGTAAAAATCCCAGGCAGTTCATGGCATTGCTAAACTTTTCACGTGATTTTCTTTTTTATTATTCAGTTAAAATCATCACATATTACATTATAGTTCATTTTGATTCTTCCTTATATTTGATTGTACCTCCTAACAGAAAAGGAAAGACAGCTTATAAGATTTATACATAGAAATGTGTAGATATAGAACTAATCAATGACCACTTAAAGGCCAGAACGTCCAGCTAAAAATATCATTCTATACTTTATAATCACATTTTTAATGAAATGATATAATCATTTATGCCATATTTCTGCCAATATGCCCTTACCTAAATATGTAAATATAGTTCATATTAAAAATTTTAAATGTATCAGTCTTGGCCCTTGACAGCCAGGTACATGTCTAATCTACTGTCTGTATTTGCATATTATCCAGTGTAGTGTTAGCTAGCATTCTTTATATAGTTGTTGAATTCAAACAAAGTCATAACCACTGGTGAATCTGTGAATACAAAGAGCTTCTTGCTTTGTGGTGAAAGGTAACATTATATTATTTGCTGCTTAGTAAAATTTACCTTGTCAGAAAGTGACACAGACCTGGCGCGAACTTCTAAAAGCGTTCAACTGAAAAAATGTCAAGGGATATTTGCTGGCAATCTTCAAGTGATGTGAGCAAATAGTTCAGCCACATGCTTCACAGTTGTCTTGTGTTTTTTAATCTAGGGGATCACCATTCCAGTATAACTATGCTGTCTCAGAAAGAATCCTTGGCATTTGCCAAATCATCGCTGAAAACTTCTCCATAAGAAGGCCCTAGGCTGAAAACCCAAATCTTTGTGAAAGTAGTATGTACATACCTAAACTTCATTTAAGAAAACAACCACCATGAAATTAAAGACATAAGTTGAACCTTAGCCATTGAACACTGTGTTCACCTGGCCTGTTTGTGCCTGCACTGCCACAAAGGTTACTGGTCCTGGTGGCCCTAGTCCCAGGCCAGGTAAATGTCAAGTAAAATTCATGGAAGGTTCTAGAAATCCACCGATTATGAAAATTGTTTCATCAAATATAAAGAAATGTATATTGAAATGATAACTCAGCTTGATACTTACCTGACAAGATAAAATTTTACTTTACAAGAGGGTGAAGAAAAGCGTTTCTCTTAGTAGAGCCTTGAGATCCTCCAAGAAGAAATAGTCTGAGATGTTAATGAGAGTCAATTTCAGGGTATATATTTCAGTTATTCTAGCAAAATAGCAAAGACATCCTTTATTACTAGTGGTGAATGACTCAATTTAGGTGCTTTAAGCAACACCAAGTTTTAGTCCGATACCTATTTTCATAGACCCCATTGTCTACACCTATAGTTTCTTATTTAGGCCATCACCCTATTGAAAACAACTGACTTTTTCAAGAACTTTGGCACCATTAAGCCCGATGATGGGAGTTCAGGAAGAGGTTAGGAAATAGAGGATCCAAATCATCGATAAGAAATCATTAGTGATTAGGATCAGTAATCACAGATAAAGAATAAGATACTTCTGCACTAAAATCAAAAGCTGATTTTGAACTTCCATGTTCTTTCCCTCATAAAAGATCATAAAAAGGGCCTGAGGATCTTTTCAGTGCTGGTTGTGCATCTTTTCTCCCGAGAGTACTTCACAGGCCACCCTGCTGCACGGCTTGGTTTTACCTCCAACAGACCTTGGTAGGATCCCCTGTTCAATCAGGCTACAGTTGCCCTCTGCAGGACTTTGAGAGACATTCACCCTTTCTTGGCATTTCCCCCTCCCCTGTCAGGCTTCTCTCATTCACTTATGACTTTCTCCTGAGAAAATTTCTCTAATAAATCACTTGCACACGAAACTTCATTGTAGGGTCTACTCCTGGGAAACCTGATCTAAGTCTCACTTAGTTTCCAGATATTTAGAAACAAACTGTTAAAAAGGACCTTACCTTTTTCATGGAAACACTACCATGGGCAAATTAAAAGATAACTTGAAAAATATTTGGAACACACAACAAAGTGCTAATTCCCTAATATGTAATGATCTCTTAAATTAATACGTAAAGATCCAAACCTCACATGGGAGAAAGACATAAAAAGGGAAATTACAGAAAATAAAACATGAATGACTCAGTTCAAAAATAAAATAGTGATTAAAATGATAAGATACAATTTTCACATTACTCAGATTGGAAAAGATTTTACAAAGGAAAATAAAACAATATTAGCTTGTGTGGGGGGAAATGAGCATTCTTAATCATTGGAGCAATTGCCAATTTCGATAACTCCCTGACGAACCAATATTACTATTATAATTCAAAATTGATATGTCTTCAGCAGAGCAATTCCTGTTCAACAAATATTATACATAAACATATATACCCACATACACGTATGCCAAGATATATCAAATTCAAGCAAAAATTTTATAATCATAATTCTAGAAACAACCTAAATGTCTACTAATAAAAGACAAATTTAAAATATCATGATATATCTATACAATGGAATGTTGGGAAGTTATTAAAAATGAATTAATTTACTAGTGTACAACAATCTCTGACATATTTTAAAGATAAATTTAAGGTATTTATCAGTTCGAATAGTAAAATAGCGTGTATTTTGAAAACAAGCAAAAATTATATATGCATATGTGCTATATTGGCATTAACTATCTGGAAGAATATAGGAAACTGACTTCAGTGGTTGCTTGTAGGAGCCCAGGCAACAGAGGCCTGGAAGGAAGGGAGAAGGAAGACTTACATTTTACTATAGACCTTGTTATACTTTTTTATTTTTAATCTACGTGTTTATTATTTTACTAAAAATGGAAAGAAAAAAAATGGACAAGGGAGAAGAGAGGACAGCTAGAGGAACCTCACACCTTACTCAAGGTAGTCATCTGAAAGAACCACCTGCCCTCATCCGAACTGTCTATTTCCCTCACATGAACTGCTAGGCTAAGCTCCTCCAGGGAGTCAACCGGAGATTCACTGTCCTGTAATTAAGTGACAACTAAGCCCCTGCCTTTTGAAGTCTCTTTTAACTCTTTAAAGTTATCCTGATAGTTGTTTAAGTAGTTTTTCTAACCGAGAAAAACCTTTATGAAAATCTTGACCTCAGTCTCATTCTTGGTCCAAACTCTCAAAAATTCTGAAGCTGAATAACTCCTAATCCTACCGAATATTCCTGGAAGATGTTTTCACAGCTGTTTTCCCAGATCCTCTCAGAGTTCCTTCTTTTCTGTTCTTTCTCTCAGTTGGTGAGTCTCAGGGACACTCCCATCTAGTCATGAACTAACCAAATTCTTAGTCACCTATTACTCTTGCACTGCATTCCTGTTCCCCTTGTCTTAGGTAAGAATCAGGGCACTCCTTTTCTCCTTTGTCCTTGGTGAGGAGACAGACACACCTGCCTGGTCTTCTGGTCCACAAAGGTAAATGTGTTCAGATTTTTTAGGAGTAGTGTAAAGGGACTGAGATAACTATGAATATTAGCACATCTTTACAATGGCATTTAAAGGATTGAAATCGTTGTGTTGTTTTTTTTGCTTTGTTTTTAGAATTGCATGTGTCACAATGTATGCTATGTTCTAGATACATTGTACATTCTTAAAACAACAGTGATAATGGTTATTACTGATTGCTCATGTATTTTAAGCTTAAAGATATGCACATAGCCAAAGTATTTTGCTTTGAGTCTGATACTGAGAACTAATCTTGTTAACCTCTGCTTATTTAATTTTTGATAACTGTTTTACTTTTTTTTTTGTGCAATAGAGATAGAACCAGCATATATTGATCAAGCTAATATATATGCTCACCAAACATGATCAAATTATTTGGGTTCTCTATTATTTTGTTTTGCCACTGTCTTGTTTTAAATGTCGCTCACTTATTTCACTAATCCAATGTAAAAGACTGAAAAGTTTCAAGATAATTCACTTTTTACAAGTCAGAAAAAATATTTCATTATGGCTGAGAAAGGCAGCTTAAAGTTTGAGTTGGATTAGGTTGTTTCCATAATGGACTACCTTGCAAAGAAGCAACAACATTAATGAAGCTCATGCAAAGGCTTGCGTCAGTTTGATCTGCATATTGCTACTTCCATGAAGATACTCATGTAGGTTCCCTACTTCCTCGGAACACACGATCTCGTGGTAAATGTCATTACTGAGGCACAACACAATCAGCACATCTGGCTCTGCTGCATTTTAGCTACAACAGTTCTTCGTGACTTTAATATTTAGTTAAACAATTCTTTTTTTGGACTTCTTAGGGAAGCTTTAATGCTGGCAGGCCTATGAATCAGTGAATGGCATTGGACTTTGCTTCCATTATTCGTGCTTTTCACTGCCTTTCATACAGGAGAGGGTGGGGGAAGGGAATCAATTGATAATAATAACAGGAAGAGCTTATGTTTATTGAGTAATTTACTCTGTGTTAGGGACTGTGCTAGGTGCTTTATTTATTTCATTATATTTTCATAGCAATTATATGGGAAAGTTACTATTATTATTCCCATGTTACAGATTTAAAAAAATCTGTGAACATTGTTG
The DNA here is from genome assembly GCF_023851605.1 of Tamandua tetradactyla. Classification (NCBI taxonomy): domain Eukaryota; kingdom Metazoa; phylum Chordata; class Mammalia; order Pilosa; family Myrmecophagidae; genus Tamandua; species Tamandua tetradactyla. The sequence goes on from NC_135327.1 coordinate 164,870,432, forward strand.
TAAGTAGGGCAATTGGAGATTTTATTATTATTTATGGCATAAACATATTTCAGGATAGGATCTCCAAATATTCTATTTCTTTTTAGACAATGCCAAATTGAATCATGTTGGCTGTAAATATGTATGAATGGAGACATTATAAAGAAAGTAAATTCAGATACAGAAGAAACGAGAAGTCAGAAGAAGCTAAAGAGAGAGTTTATCATGTGACAGTGAATTATCATCTCTAGAACACTACACACCCCGGGAGAAAGCATGTTTTTGCCTGCATCTAGCCTCCAAACTGTGAGCCAATAAATCCTTATTGTTTAAGCCACATCATTGTGTGGGATTTGTGATACCAGCTCTGGCAAACTAAGGTGGCATAGTAAATGTTTCTTTGGTGGTCTTTGGCCAGGAACTCACCATCCCTATTTTCCTCTTGGAATGTCTCTAATTTAATTACATATTAGCTTTTATGATTCTGAAAGGTCAAAACCAACCTTCTGCATACCTTATTACAGCAGTTTCTCTTATAATTTTGAGTATATACAAATGACCAATAATAGGTAAGATTTAATAATACAGGTGACCCAGAGGATAGAACACTGCTGTAGTCTTACACAGTATCTTATAAATAAACACCCATAGGTATCATTTTACACATCCCAGCATCCGTGTGAAGTTTGATAGTTATAAGTATTACCAATGTATTTATTGAGAGGTAACTGATGCCTAGGGATTGGAAAACTTGGGTCCTCCAGCTGCTGCATAACAGAGCTCAAAACAGAAAGGAGGAGGACTGAGGAAAGGTGGTGAATTAAGAAGCTACAAGAATCAGTCCCTCCACCAGAACAGCTACTGAAACTGAACAGACAGGAGCTCTCTGATTCAACTATTTTGAAAAGTTGGTTCTTTGAAAAGATCAATAAAATTGACAAAACTTAAGTGGACTGATGTAGAAAACACAAGGGATACAAATTACTAATATCAGGGCATTACCACTGTGATGGTTTGGAGGCTTTATGGACCCCAGTCGATCACGTTCTTAAAGCTCACCCATTCCTGTGGGTGTTCACCTATCATAGGTAGGAACTTTGATCAGGTTTTTTCAGTTGAGGCATGCCCCAGGTGGGTCTTAATCCTCTTATTGTAGTCCTTTATAAAAGGATGAAATTCAGAAAAAGACAGGCAAGCTGAGAAAGAAAGATACAGATGGAGCAGCCAGAGGCTGAAAGCAAAGAAACTCTAGAGAGAAGGGAGAGACCAGCAGATGCTGCCATGTGCCTTGCCACATGACAGAGGATTATAAGATCACTGGTAGCTGGTCTTCAGGGAGAAAGCATCACCTGTTGATGCATTGACTTGGACATTTTCATGGCTTCTGAATTATAATCTTGTAAGTTAATAAATCCCCATTGTTAAAAGCCAGCCTGTTTCTGATATATTGCATTTTGGCAGCTTAAGTAAAGTAAAACATCTACCATCTCCACTGAAATTAAAAAAGGACTATGAGGATACTATGTCAAATGTATGCCAAAAGATTAGATAATACAGATGAAATGGATAAATTCCTGGAAACATGCAAACTACTTACATACTTGAGAATAAATAAAAAAATATCAACAGAATAATAATAAGTGAAGGATTGAACTAGTAATCAAAAACCTCCCAGCAACAGAAAGACCAGAATCAGATGGATTTATCAGTGAATTTTACCAAACATTCTAAGAATAATTAACACTAATCCTGGTGAAACAATTCCAAAAAATTGAAGAGGAGGAAATACTCCCTAGTTCATTCTATGAGAACCCATCATCCGCATGCCAAAACCAGGCAAATATACCATAAGAAAATTAGGTCACTGTCTCTTTTTACTATAGATACAAAAATCCTCAACACAAATGCTAGTAAACTGAATCCAACAGCACTTTAAATTAATTATATAGTAAGATCAGGTAGAGTGTTTCTCAAGTATGCAAGGGTAGTTCAACATAAGAAAATCAATTAATGTAATATACCACATGAAAGAGTGAAGAGGGAAAAAACATGATCATAACAATTGATGCAAAACTGAATTTGACAAAATCAGCACCCCTCCTTGACAAAAGCACTAAGAAAACTAGGAATACAAAGAAAACTTCATCCACCTAATAAACAGCAAAATGAAAAACCTACAACAACATACTTAATGGTGAAAGAATGAAAACTTTTCCTCTGAGATCAGGGAAAAGACAGGGATGCTCATTGTTATTCAACATTATACTAGAAGTTTTAGTCAGAAATAAGGCAAGTAAAAGAATCAAAAAGCCTCTTTATTTGAAAGGGAGAAGTAAAATTTTCCTCTTTGTGGATGATCTTTTGTAAAGAAAATGCTGGAAAATCCACGACAAAGCTCCTAGAGCTAATAAATGAATTCAGCAAAGTGGCAGGGTACAAGATCAAATACCAAATACTCCAAATAGGTAGTGTTTATATACACTAGCAATGAATAATCAAAAGGAAAAAAATCTATTTATACTAGCAACTAAAAGAATCAAATATCAATGAACAAAAATCTAACCATAGATGTAAAAGACTTGTATACAGAGAACTTCAAAACATTGCTAGAATAATTCACAAAAGACCTAAGTAAAGGGAAGGACATTTTTTGTTTATGGGTTGGAAAACAATATTGTTAAGATGTCAATTCTAGCCCTTAAAATTAACAGATTCAACACAATCCCATTCAAAGTTCCAACAACCTTCTTTGCAAAAATGGAGAAGCCAATCATCAAATTTTATAGAGAAGGGGTACCAAACAGCCATGACTATCTTGTAAAAGAAGAACAATGTTGGATGATTCACACTTCCCAATCTTAAAATTTATTACAAAGCCACAATTATTAAAACAGCATGGCACTGCCTCAAGGCCAGATATACAGACCAATGAAGCAGAATTGAATGCGTAGAAATCAACCCACATATTTATGGCCAACTGATAACTGACCAGGGGTCAAAGACCATTCAATTGGGAATGAATAGTCTCTTCAAGAAATGCTGCTGGAAAATGGATCTCCAATTGCAGAAAAAAAGGAGGACCCCTACCTCACACTGTATACAAAAATCAACCCAAAATAGATCAAAAATTTAAATATAAGAGCCAAGTCTATAAACAGCCTGGAAGACAACACAGGGAAGCATCTTTAGGACAAATGGTTTTTTAGATTTTTCTCAAAAATCAAAAGAAAAAATAGATAAATGAGACCACATCAAATTTAATTTTTTTGCACCTCAAAGGAGCTTATCATGAAAGTAAATGACAAATTACACAGTGGGAGAATATATTTGGAAACTACATATCTAAAATGGGCTTCATATTCTGAACGTATTGAGAAATCCTTCAACTCAACAACAAAAAGGCAAACAACTCAACATAAAAAAATGGGCAAAAGCCTCAAATAAACATTTCTCCAAAGAAGATATATAAATGGCCAAAAAGCAAATGAAAAGATGCTTAGCATAACTAGCCATTAGGGAAATGCAAATCAAGACCACAATAAGATATCATTCCCCACTCATTAAATAGCTACTATGAAAAATGGGAATTACAAGATGAAAAATAATGGTTGTATTTTCTTTTGAAAGTGAGCTCATGTATTTTTCTTTTGTAGTATTTATTTTCAGCATTGGGGTTGGGTGTGGGATGGTGTAGGTTATGAAAAATGGGTCAGGGCCCACTGCACTGTTCCAAAGGCATTCTTTTCAAGAGTAAGATCTCTATTTTTAATAAAACTCCCTTGTTTTCATCTGTCATGAATTTAAAATGCCAAAGTTTTCACTTCTTTAACCTGTAAATATAATTTGCTTAAGGCTTCAATATTTATATTTTATAGTTAATCAGACTCTGGTTTTATAGCTCCTTATAAATATTATTCCCTAATAATATCATGGCATAACAGGACAAACTTTTACTGCATAAAATGTGCAAATTATATTTCTATGTTCCACAGAGCAATTAAAATAAAATTTGATTTTAGGGAGGACTGCTCTTGAGGGATTCCTTTATCCATTTGGTTTTCTTCTTCCGCTATGCCCCCCTTTCCCACTTTAAGAAACAGGGGCAGGATTCAAAAATAGTACAACTACATAAAACTCCAAACTTTCTTTTTTATCATTTTGAGAATATTAATTCTAGCTTATTTTATAAATTTTGTAAAGAGGAGTGACTTTAACTTTTATAGTTAATGCTGCATATCCTTGAAAATTGTGACAACATTTATTTTTATCCGTATTACACTACAGAAATCAATCGTTAATTTAACAAAATGCTTAGGAATGAAAACAACTGTGATGGAGGCTTGTTTTACCATTGGGTTCTTAAATTCAATGCTAATTTAGAAATTTATGACATTCTTATGTTAATTTATCCTGCTAGCTAATTCTGCTACAGGCCCTTGAATTTGTTGGAATTAAAACAACTCACATATACACAAACATGTGTGTGCTCACACACACACACACACACACACACAGATTCCTCTTCCTCATCACACAATTATATCTAAAAAGATTGAGTCTTTAATTGACTGTACAAAGGGCTGTCTTTTCTCACCCAACAGGTTAAATACTGCAGTGCTCTTGGGCACAATTTTTGACCTTCAGATATCTTAGCGGAAAATTTTCTGTCACTTCAAAGGTAAGTTTCTGGTTTTTCTTTCCATTGCATCTCCCTGTAGGGGAAAATCTGTTAGGTCTTTCTATGTAGAATTTGTATAATGTGCCACATTTTTAAGGCTACCTCCTAAGTTTTGTGGGTAGTTTGCTTGCCATCTAATTGTTCCTGGTAGTGGCTACATAGATTAAGGTTTAGCACTTTCTTTAGCTTTGAGGATCTCCAGACTGTGGAAAACTATGTGGGGCTGGCACAGACCAAGCTAAGGCAAAGGGAGGGGAAGAACAACTCATACATATAGAAAATGGAAAGGGGAGGGATAAAGGAGTCGGTGGAATGCCAGTAAAGATGGTAACAACTTCTCTTCTTGAATCAAGTGTGGGAAATCTATTTCTGGCCAAGTTATTTTAAAAAATATTGTTTAACAAGAAAATTTCTAGAAAAACATTTTACACGAAAGCTCCTTTTTTTGCATGGAAAACTTGTATAAACTTTTGCCGTAAGAGAAGAAATTTTCACATGAAGTTTTCTTCTTTGGAGATATTATTCTGTTCTTTCTTAAAAGTTTGCTCAGAACTTTTACCTTGGATTCACTGTAACTTGTAACTAGAGGTAATATTCTTTAATGTTAGGAAAAAATTCATTATCTTCAAAAATAGGAGACTAATGGTTCTTCAGATTTTATTTTGTTCTGACTACGAATTTCTCTTTAGGGTCATTTCCTTTTCTTGGTTGGGAACGAATGGAAAATTTTCCAAGGTAAAGACATGTATTCCTGGGGACAATGACATAATTCTCATTGTGCCTTCACATAGCAGCACACTACCAATGTAATAACAAAGAAAGGTTCTAATTTCCTCCTAGAACACAGAACATTTAAACATATTTTATTATAGGTAATTTTTGCCAATTCTAAATGCCAAATGATACACAGTTTAATTCTTTGCCTTAGGCCCACGCCATTTAAATGTACCAGAAGTTTGTTGTAACTCTTCACGTTGTGTCAATCAGAATGACAACAAAATCTGGCTTATCAAAGAGTATAAAAAGGAAGAGTTTATATATTGCTTTTATTATTAAGCCAGGCTAGCATCAACCCTTTCAGAGGAATATATGCAATAGTAAGCATTTGTATAAACTCTTAACATGAGAGTGCATTAACATATGATGTGATGGATCAGTGCTTCAAAGGACATTTAAACTTGTGCCCTGGAAATAAACTGTGATTGATCCAATAGTTTCCAGCAAACATATGGCTTTTACCTCTGACAGTGAATTTTGCCTACTACCTTTCCTGCCGCCTTTAACAAACAAATAAGGAAAAGATGAGATTTCATAATTCTGACAGGTTGTTTTCGATATTTGGCAGACCACTATGAAGTGGTCTTTCAGAAAGCAACAAACAAGAATGAGAGGATAGAATTAAAATTTATTTTCATTCAACAGGCTTTTCTTAGGAAATTTTTGGTTCTGCACACCTAGGAAGTCAAAAAGAAAAATATCAGCATTCACTTCCATACAGGATCAGTGATTATTTGAAAAGATAAGGAAAATATTAGCTATCATGGAATTTGTTTCATTCATAAAAGGAAATAATTTTACTAATTCAAATACTGGAGTAAGTCCTCTATGTTCTAAAACTGCACTTAAAGTTGAGAACTTGGTAATGCATACAAGCTGTGATACAGAAATGCAGTATAACAAACAATATATTCTATATTTCTTTTTTTTTCAGCTGCAAAAATTCCTGAACAAGAAGCAAGAAGTATATATAAATGTGATATAACTATTATGTCTCTATCCATCAAAGTGGCTGTATTCCACTACCTATTCTCTGTGCTTATATCTTGCACCAAATATTGGATAAATCAAAGTGTGTAGGAAGAAAGAAGTGATTTCCATAGACATTGCTCTTCTAATGGGAGTGCTAAGGTTCAAACACATCTTCTTTGGGAGTTTCCCTGGGTTCAATGAAGGATCCCAAGCAGTGATCACCTTTCTTCTGATTCCGTGTTGCCTGGCTCTGAATTTCAGAGCACCTCCTCTTATTCCAAATGTTCCTTTCCTCTTGGCCTGGAATGTCCCAAGTGAACTTTGTGCTGAAAAGTTTCATGTACTGGTAGACCTGAGCCTCTTCTCTCTGGTAGGAAGCCCTCTAAAAAATGCCACAAGGCAAGGTATTACATTATTTTATGCTGATAGACTTGGCTACTATCCTCATATAAATGAAATAACAGGCAGAGGTGTAAATGGAGGAATTCCACAGTTGGGATCCTTAAAATTGCATTTGGACAAAGCTGCAAATGATATTTCTTACTATGTGCCCAGAGACCAGGTAGGTTTGGCTGTCATTGACTGGGAAAACTGGAGGCCTATCTGGGAAAGGAATTGGAAACCTAAAGATGTTTATAAGAATCAGTCTACTGAGTTTGTTCAACAACAAAATATACAGCTTAATGTCTTAGAGGCCACCAAGATAGCCAAAGCAGAATTTGAAAAGGCAGCAAAGAGTTTTATGCAGGAGTCATTAAAATTGGGAAAGTCACTTCGGCCAAATTACTTATGGGGTTATTATCTTTTTCCTGATTGTTACAACCATAATTATAATAAACCCAGATACAATGGAAGTTGCTTTGATGTGGAAAAGAGAAGAAATGATGAGCTTGATTGGTTGTGGAAGGAAAGCACTGCCCTTTTCCCATCTGTTTATTTGAATAGTCAACTAGCGTCATCTGCAAAAGCTGGCGCCTTTGCCCGTAATCGCATTCAAGAAGCCGTTCGGGTTTCTCAAGTACCCAATGCTGAGAGTCCAGTTCCAGTTTTTGTGTATACCCGCCCAGTTCTTACTGATGCATCTTCAAAATACCTTTCTCAGGTAAGTAAATCAAGGTATAAGAGCTATGAAATCATGTTCACAAATGGTGTTAAGTAGGATTTAACATCAGTTTTGAAGGGAACAAAATATAGTATTTAATATCACAGGAATGGTGCACACATATAGCTGTATATCATTATCTAAAAGGAAAAGAATATGTTTATTTTTTAATGTAATCACAAAATCTTAGCACCCATGGCAAATTGGGTAAAATTAGGTAACATGGATAGTATTAAGTCAGGTTTTTAATCCTCTATGGTCTGCTCTCTAATCAATAGAAGTAATTAAACCAATAGTTTATATTATTATTATTATAGTATGGCAGATGCTATGTGAAAGATGGAAATAAATAGTGGGGGAATATTTAACTTAGTATCATTGGATCAGCATGTTTAGCTTTGCTGTGTATCATATTTTCATTTATTTTACCTGCTAACTCTCTCACATTTGACAGGGTGACCTTGTGAGTACAATTGGCGAAAGTGTGGCACTGGGTGTCTCTGGAACTATCATTTGGGGAAGCCTCAATTTAACCCAGAATTGGGTAAGTTTAATTGATAGACAATATTTGATAATATTTATAATATTAGTGCTTTGAGGATATTGAATAGCACACAGTGCTATTCACTGTGGCAGGTGCTCAACTAATGCTGCCTAAATCAAAATGTCTTGCACTTCTGTGGTTATAAGTCAGAGAATATTGTAGCTGTTTTCAGGTAGGAAAAGAATTCTCACGAGATTAACTGAAATTTACAAGCTTACATGGATACTAAGAAGAAAAAATAGGACTACAATCTCAGTCTTTAGATAGCTAGCAAGGTGTTTTGTTCTGCAAAACCATGCTGTGCCTATTCCCAAAGGAGCTGAGAGTAGTCAATGTACTTTCATTCCTTCTTTTATTTAGTCTTTTATACGTTCAATTGCTGTTCATTGAGCACATATTTTATTTATTCATTCATTCCTTTGGTCATTCAAGGACTGTTTTTTATGGGATTGGCAAATACCAATTTATAGGCCAAATCTACCAACTGCCTGATTTTTTTTTTTTTTACAGCTCATGACCCAAGAATGGTTTTTATAGTTTTATGTGGATGGAAAAAAAAGAATGGTATTTCACTGTATGTTAAAATTATATAAAATTAAATTTTCAGTGTCTATCAAACTTTATTGAAACATTGCCTGAGGGCCTTTGCACTGGCTGTTGGCTCACTAGGACACTCATTCTCCCCGGGTACCTGCAAGCCTGACTCAGATGCAAAAAAAATTTCAACGAGGCCTCCTCTGAGCACCCAATTTAAAATTTCAGCTCCTCCCTGTAGCACCATCTCCTCTGCTCTGTTGAACTTTTTCCTTCTTTATGATACCTAACCATCATTTACATCAGATGCTTATTGTCTATAATGTGAGCTGCAAGAGGCTATGGATCTTGGCCTGTTTTATTACTGACATAATTCAAGCAACTAGACACATTATTAAAAAGTAATTAATTATAATAGAAGCTGATGGGAATATAGTCATGCTCATACATCTAGGTATGAGTCTATGGAGGCTATTCTACTACAAAGACAAAGTTGAGGAATTATGACAGAGGCTCTATGGTTCACAAGGCCTAGAGTATTTAACTGCATGGACCTTTACAGAAAGAGCTTGTTGAAAAAACAATTATTGAACACCTGCTGTTCCTGAGAGCCAGGTAATCATTTATGTGCTAGAACTAGAGCAATAGATAAAAACAAAGACCCTCTGCCATGTAGATACACTCTCATGAGTGAAAACACAACTTATACAGATATAATATGTTAAATGATTAAAACAAAAAACAATGAAGTGGTGTAAGAAGGATGGAGAGGAATGGATTTGTGCTATTTTACATGAAGTGGTTGTAGAAGGTGTCTCTGATAAGATGCTATTTTAGCAAGTCCCTTGGACACCTCGGGACAGAAATACAACAATCTTGAGGCTGGAATGTGCTTGACATTTCAGAAAGAATGAGAAGATTAAGCAACTGGAATATTTGAACAGAGGGATGAGTGGTATGGTTTGTGGTTGGTGAGATGGCAGAGTGTTAGAGGTAGGGCTTCATAGACAATGATGGGTTTTTGCTTTGAGTTGGGAAGCCATCCGAGGGTTTTGAGCAGAGAATGGCTATTTCTGACTAACATGTTGAAAGAATCGTTTACCTGAGTTGAGATAAGATTGTATGAGCACAGCATTATGAGGCGGGAGAAGAGGCAGGTGATGGCACGGACCACAGGGTTATGGGTGGAAATGCTGGTAAGTTTTTTGGCTGGAAAGTGTTTGGCCATTGAAATGGGAAAGATGCTAGGAGGAGATGTCCTGGGTTTTCTGGAGGCTGGATAGTGAGAGGAACAGGCATAATCGGTGGGGTTTTCAAAATATGAAATACACACGAAAATGTCCAAAACTTCCTTAAGGAAAGGAGAAAGAAGCCCTTCTTGTTTTCACAGCTTATTTTTAGTAGTGTCTCTTTAAAGTAAAATTTTAAGCAAAACTCTTTCTTAGGGAAAAAAATTGTCTAAATTTGGTATAGATTGTATTCATTATCTCCTAATGCATTTATTTATCTCAAAAGACCTTTCACCCTAACACTTACTTCTTTTCTCTTTTCCTTTTTTTACATCTGTTTAATTAGTCATATCAGGTCTCTTCTACCACCTCTTCAAATCCTCTCTTGACTTGGTACAAGAGTACAGCTGTTACATGAGCACTGCTGAACTGGAGCTGAAATTTTCCTTCTGTGATAGATGTGGAAATATTAAAGACTCATATGCCATGGAGAATATCTTATGAAACTTATGGCACAGAGGTCCTTTCCTAAGACATATGGAGAAAGACTTTCTGCTGTAAGACAGAAAAAATCTTGGGAGCAATCATCTTCATTTCTTTTCCTTTAGAGAGTCTAGCCATACTATTGCTTCACGTAAAAGTATTTAACAGCAATCACCTTTATGAAGTTTTTTCAAGGTGATCTTAGTCCTTCCTGCCAATTCGGTATAATTCTATTGTCTATGGTTTGATCACCAATGAAAATAAATTTAAAAAATGTAATTACAGAGAAATGTATATGTCCCTTGGTAAAATCTTTAGCTATCATAAAATTGTTATTTAAAAATTATAATCCTCTGAAGTATTCTCCTAGTTTTCTTCATTTATTTTCCTAAATCCATAAACTCCTTTCTCAAGGGTCCTATTAGTTCTATGATGGACCTTTTATAAATTCTCCATGTTACTTTTTTGTTTTGGAGAACTGAGAATGCCACCCTTTCTGTAGTAAGGAATGAATCAGGTATTTCCCAATGAGTAAGAACATAATACTATTTAAGTGCTATGCTTGTTTTTTAATATCACTTAAATCTTAGATACACATTCTTCTAACATGACTCCCTGGGCGTCTTCAGTATCATTCACAGCGTCAATCCCTCTCCAACTTTAGACTATTTTTTACTTAATTCCCTCCCTTGGAATATCCTGCATGTGACTCTTTATATATATATATTTCTGCTGTCTTTCTCAGTTTATGATCACTTTTATTGCTGGTTATATCATTAATTAGAATTTTCACTGTCACTGGTAATCAACAGAATCATATATGGTTTGTCATCTTTCCTCTGATTCATCGACATCTTGAGAAACATGTTATTGCAGGTTTACGTGCAGTTAATGGAATTGACTTAAAACAATTGCTTTTAAATTTATGCACAGCACTTCCATTCCACAACATTGGATTCACGAGTGAGTGGAAGCCAGCTCCTACTGGTCCTAGCTTGCAAGACATGATTGTCAGATTTTCAGGGATTTTAGAACTGATTGTTAAACATAGTCATTATTAAAAATTAAATGATCTCAAACTTTAATTTAAATTATATTTAAGTCAAAAGTAATAAATACTGTAAAAGCCACTTTATTTCATTTTACTATTATACATGTATTTGGTGTTAATTATCTCTACTGTATCTGTACAGTAGAAATAGTGTAATAATATTCTACTCCACACCATAGTACCACACAGTCTACTGGCAGAGCACTTGTTTCCCAGTTCTGCATGCAGTGATGCCAGATTGCTATCTTCAAATAGGCTAATCTAGGAGTTATTTACACCATGGAAATCAGGAAATGTTGTGAACCTGGCTTTATCTTTTGGGGAACCAGTTGTTAGATATTTTTATAGAATACATCTTGTGTAGATGAATGATTCTCAAACCATATTCAACCTTTTATTTCCCATTTTGCCTAACTGTTGCCTCTGGGCTGTTGATGAGGCAACTGTAATGCCATCTGAGCTCTTGATATAAATTCTCATGTATCTTTGGGTTTGGGGATAGAATGTCGAAGAATTTTGACAAAGTCTGTGAACCTATGGAGTTTATATTCAAGTTGGAGGAATAGAAATAATACACAACTGAGATAAACATTTGGTGTAATGAGTGCTATGCAGAGAGTTAAAATAGAGCGATCTAAGGAAGTGAGATTTGTATGACAAGATAAAGCTAAACTATGTTAAAAATCAAAAGAAAGACCATTCCAAGCAGTGGAAGAGTAAGGGCAGGAGTCCTGAAAGTTTGACATGAAACCTGTCATTGTTATGATACAATCACCAAATCTGAGGTATAGTGAATGAGGGTGGTACAAGGAAAAGAAAATGTCATACCATGTCAGGCTGTGTCAGAGTCAAGAGACGAAGTTAAATTTTATTCTAAACCTCATGGAAAGACATAGGAGAGTTAAGAAGGGAGATGATGAGATGGTTTTCTATTGTTGCCATAAAAATTACCACATATTTAACCAACTTAACACAGTTTTTTAACTTACAGTTCCGTTAAGTTAGGGGCCTGACATGAGTCTTACTGGGTCAAGGTGTAGGCTGGGCTGTGTAATGTTTTAGGGAAGAATCTGTATTCTTCCTCATTCGGTTGTTGGCAGAATTCATTTCCTTGTGGTTGCAGCCCTGAGATCTGTATTTATCTGCTGGTTATCAGTGGAAGGTTGTGTATTTTATCTATATGTCACTAACATTCTTTGGCTCATGGCCCCCTTCCTCTATCTTCAAAACCAAAAATGGCAGATTGAGTCCTCTCATGCTTTGAATCTCTGCTCTTTCTTCTTCTATCTCCTATTTCTAACCCATCTGAGGAATTTTCTGTTTTTAAGAACTCACATGATTAGATTGGGCCCACCCAGGTAACCCAGGATACTCTCCCATCTCAAGATACTTTACCCTATTTACAACTGTAAAATGTCTCTTACCATATAAAGTAACATAGTCAACAGATTCAGGGAGATGAAAGCATGGATATTTTGGGGGCCATTATTCTGCCTACCAAAGGTGGCATCATCCTAGGGAAGGTACAAAAGGATACGTTCACATGTGAGATGCCAGGATTCCTTGTCTTTTACCTGCTGACCTTCTACCACTGCTTCCTTTGGCCTGCTGAAGGACTAGCAGAGCCAGCTCACATATGATCATGAACTAAGTATATCATCCATGCTTTTAAAATGCCAGGATCCAAGTTTTAAAATGCACTAGTTTCAGGATGAGACTCACGGTTTATATTCTGCCAAATATGTATATTTGTGAAAGAGCTGACATAATTCACCCATAACTTGAACTATACAAAGTATTTAATATAAAGCGTTCTTCGACAAACCTTTTTAATTGTTTTGAGCTAGTAATTTAAAAGATACTCCAAAATGGACTTGTCCAGTAAATATGACACTTATATTTGTTCATAATTTATTTAAGACTGATGATATGCTAGACTCTGTGTTAAACACTTTAATATACAGTGTATCTTTTCATTTTCACAGCAATCCTATGCAGTAGGTGCTGTAATTATCCATATTTTAAAGATAATGAAGCTAAAGCGTAAGCAAGGTAATGAATTTACCCAATTTTATCCAGATCAGGAATTAAATTTAGAAAGTCCAAAGATTCTTAAGCTAACAAAGATTATAACACAGCAGAGTCCATGCCCTGTTTACAGTTTGGCCTTCCCTGATCAGTTTATGAAAAACCTACTGAGGAAGAACAAGACTAGGGTATGTTAAGCTTCAACTGTCAATCATTCAGTGGCATGAAATAGCATGTGAAGCTTGCTTAGAAATTTTAAACAAATACAGCTGAAATTATCTTGTTTGCTAAGGTAAAACCAGTTAAAATATTCTCTACCTCTTGCTGCGTCTGTTTTTTCATTTTTCCCTAAAAATTGCTTATTGTACTGAATTGATTCACATATGAACTAACTTGCTTCTTGATATTCTGAGCTTATAATTTCTTATAATTTCACAGCAATCTTGCATGAACCTAGATACTTACATGAAGACTACCCTGAATCCTTATTTAATCAACGTCACCTTAGCAGCCAAAATGTGTAGCCAAGTGCTTTGCCAGGAACAAGGAGCATGTGTCAGGAAACAGTGGAATTCAAATGATTATCTTCACCTGAACCCGAAGAACTTTGCAATTCGAACTTGGAAAGGCGGAAAGTACATAGTACACGGGAAACCCACACTTGAAGACCTGCAGCAATTTTCTGAAAAATTTTATTGCAGCTCTTACACCGGCTCCACTTATAAGGAGGCAAATGATATAAGGAACATCAGTGCTATTCACGTGTGTGTCGCTGAAGATGTTTGTGTAGAAGCCTCTCTAGACTCAGAAATCCAGGGCCATCCTTCCACCTCAACTGAGGAACATTCTTTCCCTTCCTACAATATCTCTTTGCCCACTGCATCTGCCACCGAGTCACCAGGTGCTCATCGGGCAGATTTCAGTGGATATCTCAAAGGCGCTTGTTCAGCTGAAGCCATTTCTAATAAGGCCCATGAAGGCTGTCAGTATGCTAACTGGAGAAACATTGTCATAATTTGTATCATTCAAGTACAACTTCAGTTCTTATTAAATTTTCTACCTATGTGCTGTATATTTTGATACACTTTACATTTTTATATTTAATAATTTAATTTTTTAGTCAAGTGATAGTACTTTTATATTTGAAATGGAAATCAAAGCCCATAGTCAAATAGTATTTTGGCTTTCTCGTGATCAATTTGAACTTGAAATTGTTGAACAATCAATAAAGAATTGGTATCTTTAATTTTCATAGTGGTCATCAGGAGGTTATCATTAAATCCATCATTGCTACATTTTGCTTTGCAAGTTCTAACTAGAATTTTTATTATAATATAGCATAGAATTTGTTTTGTAAGGTGATATCAAATTTTGTATTTTCTCTGTGTGAATGTATATATAGAACTGAGAGTTCCCTGATAGGATCTTGGTGAAGAACTGTTTGCAAGGCCTGTAACACTTGTGGGCTCATTTTTTTCTTCTGTGAAAAAAATAAAGATTTGAAAACACCAATTTTATCCAAATGAATATCTTTACAACTTATAATTTGTGATTAGAAATGCCAAGAAAATATTAAATTGAAAATTCTATCTGTTTAAAATATAAGATCTTGTGTGCATTATGCTATCCTTGAGCAGACTTATAGTTTTAGCTTCTTTATTCTATTAACTTGTTCCAGTGTGCTTTAAAAATAACATTTTCTAAATGATTATCCAGTCAACTTTTGTAAATGATTTTCGTATGTCTTTAAAGTTTATAATACATATAAAGTCTTCTGACTTTCTTTACTTTCTTGATCTTCTAATTTAACCGTGTGTAACTAAAATGCTTTATATCATCTAAGCATCCATTCACATGACCACCCACATCATGCAGCATTTATTGAGTGCTTATTCTCTGCCAGGCTCAGTATTAGGTGTCACAGATTCAAAGTGAAATGTCACACTTTTTGCCATCTGTGAGTTCAACATGGACTACAAAGATTGCTTCAACACAGTTGCTTTGAACATGATAATGATGTTTTGATAACACTATTTGTCATGGAATAGTCAAGAATTTGAAATTGAAAACCCATCAGAAAATTTAAGGAACCTGAATGTTACTCTTTTCTCCTCTGCTTACAGAGAAAAGGAGGGAAGGGACAAGCAAGGGTGAGAAAGAAGGGGGAAAAGGAGAGGAGAGATGGGAGGAAAGAACTAGAATTGTTGGGTTTCTCTGGTTCCATTGAGGACTAATTTGCACAGGATTGAAAAGAATATTTTCTGATGCAGACAAAATTCAAGTGGCTACTTGAATGCCCTACTTGTTCTGACCCGCATAAATGTTACTGCCTCCTCCTTCCTCTCCCTTCCCTCAAATTTCATTTTTAGAGACAAAAGAAATGGAGCCACGAAGTGTTGGTACTGTTAGGAATATGCCAAGTCCACAATCTGTCATGTACTCTCAGATTATGGGATAAAATCGCTAAGATCTTAAACTCTTTGAGGCCTTTAATTTCCTGTGAGGAAAAGGAAAACGTTTTGTTTGTTAGAGATCTTATTTCTTGTGTTTAAGCTTTGTTTAATATCTGAATTGAGATGGAGCCACAGAGCAATCAATAAATGACTAAATTATTATGATCCATTTTTTTCACTCAAATAATGTTTTCAAAACTGTAACAATTTAAAATAGTTTATATCATGCTTATTTAATGTATTTTTCATACTTACAAAGGCACTGCTGTTCATGGTAAAGTAATTCAAAGCTAAAGAGTGAAAAAATGAAAGTCCACTTCCCTTCTCTCTAGGACCAGTGATAACTTCTATTAATAGTTTCTTAGGTACAATTCCAGTACCCTAGGAATATGGAAGCAAATGTGTGTGTTTGCATTTAATACAATTAGCCTTATGATGTCCAAAATTTTCTACCACTCGATCTTCCCACATGACAATATACCTTGTGTAACGTCGCATTTCAGTAGAGTACATCATTTTAGCAACCAGATAGTTCTCCACTGTATCACTGCATGACAAAATTTTAGGAAGTTCAAATTGATTTTAATTTTCTGGAGAATTTTCTCCCCTCTATCCACAAATTGTTATTTGTACCCATGTACCTTTATAACTTCGTACCCTTTTGCCAGAATGAAATGGAATTGCTGATACGCGGGTATGCACATTTAATTTTAGATAGCTACTGTAAATTATCTTCCAGAAAGTTTATTGCAATTAATGAGCTCACCAGTCGGAATTGAGAGGAACTGTTTTCCTCCCCAACACTGGACATTGACAAATTGTGTTATCATTGTTACTCTGACAGGTGAAACTGCATTTTTTAAATGAATGCATTTTGTTTTTTTTCTCACTTATTTCCAAATTCTATGTCAAGGAGACCATCATCATTTCTGAAAATTAGATATGCCTTTTCAAGTCTCAACAGATTAAATATGAAACCAGGAAAATAAAGACCACCTTTAAAAGAACATTTAATTTCTTCTGCCTTTTTTTTTTTCTTATGCAGTAGTCATCCATGGTTATCATTATATACTTTTAAGGTACATCAGTTACTAGGAGATACAAATTCAACTGTCTACTGAATTTAAAAGTTTTGGCATAGAACTCTTTTATAAGAAGTGTCATATAAGTAAACTTCTAAAATAAAGTCCATGCACTGGTAGTTTTTCATAGGAAACCTAATCCTTGGCAGTAGGATACAGGGGAAAGAGCTAGCCAGTCCCAGTTTAACCATTTGCAAGCTGTTGATTTGGGGCAAAATATTTACTCTCTATCAGTTCATTTCCTCAACTGTAAAATGTCATCTGTTGTGAAGACTAGAGAAAATAAACAAAAGTCAGCACAATGCTTAGGATTAGGATGATAGATGCTCAATAAGTACAATTATGTATTTGAAGCTTTTATATACTTTTCAGAGCTTTCCCTCTGTTAGATGATTTAAGTTTTACATTTGGAATTTAAAATTAACTTTAAAATGGTCATTCTTGGGAATAAGATGTTAAGTAAAATGTATTCTTAATTATTCCTTACTTGAATTGAACAGTGTTTAATTTGACTGAAAACTGTAAATTATCCAATTTAGCAAACTATGCTATTTTTTGATATACAAATATTTTTAAAAATAAAAAAAATTAATGTCCACAGGAAGTCTTTCTTAGGTCTGATGTGCTACATTTGTAATTATATCCCACACATTTTTAAATGTATTTATATTATTTCTATTAGGAAGTTGTAGGCCTAGAGAAAATCATGCAGCTTCCCTCTTACCCCCTATTACTAACACTACATTAGTTTGGTAAATTTTTTTGCCACTGATGAAAGAATATTATTACAACGGAACCGTCAAACATGGTGTATTGTTTACATTACGGTTCACTGTTTGTGTTGTGCATCCTATGCATTTTTTATTTTTATTCTAGTAAACTATACAAGCTAAAATTTCAGTATCCAAATACTTAATTCCATGGTGTTATTTGCATTCACAATTTTGATCACTAAAAATTTAAAATATGAACACAATTTTGTCACTTTTATGGTTTCCAATTATCTCAATAAAGCACAGATTTAACAACGAAACACAGAGTCATATGTAGAGCATGTACTTTTGATTGAAATAGATTTCTTCCCCCACTTCAATTTGATAATCCTCAGTAATAGATATAGGGACAAGGATGGGTTTAGATCAACATGCAATTACATTCTCTTTAGAGTGCAAATCATTATGAATGATTTTATTGTTTCCCTGCTGTGTTAATTTAAGACCAAAGATAAAAGGAATTCCTAGGTTTAATATTTATTCTGTGCTCATCATTTTGCAAAAGCAAGAAAAAATATTGCCTACAATTAATTCTATCTAAATGTTTTCAAGAGTTGATCAAACAGAAATAAATATACATTTACTTTTTAATTGTGAGAGTTCATGTCAGTAACTAATAATTCTAGTGGTGTCCTGCCCCCATTTGGGGACATAATCTGGCTGAAATTGTTAATCTCTACTTCATTACTCCTCATAAATAATGAGAGCTTCCACTTATTATTCAATACTTAATTATGTGCTATACATACAAATTCTCATTTACATACATGCTTTTCACAGATGAGCATTGGACCTGTCCAGGGTCACACAGCTAATAAATCATAGAACTTGATGTTCTACCTGGGTGACCGCTGCCCAGGCCTGTGCATTCCACCTTTACCCACAACTGCCCCCACGAGGTGATGACATAAAATAACATCATGTGAGGGTACTGCAACTCCGAGAATGTGATTATTCCACTGAAGTTTGGGCTTGGGAATGTTTGCACTGGCAAAGTTTATGTTGTTGAATATATGTTTCCACAATTTAAAACAATGACTAAAGAGACAATTACAATTAAGCACAGTTCATGATCCTGCACTGGATCTAATAACAGGAGAAAATGCCCCAAAGACACTATGTTGACACATAAACAGATTGGAATATAGACTGCAAAGTTTTATAAATGTCAAATTTAAATTTTTTTGAATTTGATAACTACACTTAAGGTGGTTACATAAGTGAAACTCTTTGTTCTCAGGAAATGTACACAGAAGTATTAAATGCTCAGAGTGTATGATGTATACAATCTCCTCTCAGATGTTTAGAAAATAAATAGCTAGATACATAGACAGGTGATAGTTAGACAGATACATCATAGATAGGTGATAGACAGTCAGATAGATGATTGATAATAGAGTGATACTGCAGATGTGGCAAAATGTCAGAATTGGTGGTCCAGGTACCTGGGGCGGGGGGAATATGTTGGAGTTCCCTATGTGGGTTTTATATTATTTTTTTCAACTGTCCTGTTGGTTTGAAATTACTTCAAAATAAAAAGTTAAAAAAATGACATTATGACACAAAGGAATTTAGAACTGGCTCCTATTTCTTCTTTCACTCCAGCCTTTTTAAAAAATACTATCTGTCCATAGTTGTGTATTAACTACTGAGAATGTTTTCTGGCTGCTAAAGCCTATGAAGCAGGTGTTCAAGAGGCATTCAGGTTCATATATATTTCAGTATGTAGCTTTTCTGGATTAAAGGAGAAATTTAAATGAAAGAAGAGTTAGTGTAAATAGGCAATTAGAAATCTGAATCACCTTAAAATTTCCTGGGCCTCAGCGATGACTCACCACGACAACTATACATTTAGAGTAGCAGGGAAAATGCTGGGATAATGGTGTCGAAATCCCTGTGCTTCTTCACCACTAAAGTCTCTATCTTTGAAGCCTGTTGGCGTCAGCACACAGAGGTGACAACTAGTCACATGCTAGCACAATATGGCACCAGAAGAAAATCAGTCGGCCCATCTTTCAGATAAAAAAAACAGGTGTTGTGATGCTAAGAGCATAGCATATGAAGAATATATGAAGTGCTGTTGGTTTTCAATTTTTGGAAGTTATGTGTCTTTGAAAGATGATTTAAATATTTTTTCCTACTAAAACTAATTTAAAAGTGATTTTGTTCCTTAAAGTAACAGATTTAATTTTCTGGAAGTTTTGGTAGTGAGGAGACCACTTCCTGTGGTCATATCTTCTCAGTGATTTTTTGTGTATTCTCAGTAGACAAGCTGAATAACTTTCTTTAAAGTGGAGACTCTAATATACTAGCTGTACAACAGCATGGTGTTTTGTGAGAGAGAAATAGAGAGGAGAGAGGAGAAAGAAGAGAGAGAGAGAGAAAGAAGAAAGAGGTGGGGATGGCGAGGAGGGAGGGGGAAAGAGAGGAGAGAGAGAAAGGAGAAGCGAGAAGTGAGAGAGAAAGTTCCAGAGCAGCTGGGGAAGCTGAAGTACCTGTGGGAAGTGGGGCTCGCTGGGGCCTGGCTGCAAAATAGACAGGAGCCAGATATGAAGCGTCAACTGGTCTAACAAGCCTGTCTTTACTCCTTTAGGCACAGGATTGAAATGAACTGATTTGTGTTTTAAGTCTGTGGAGATTTAAATGAGTTGAGGAGAAATTGGATCTTAGATTTGAAGCAGGGAAACCAGGAGGCTGTTGCTATGTTCTAGTCGAGAGATGTTGAAGATTTTAACTAGGGAAGCACTGGGGATGGAACTAAAAATCAATCATTAACATATTTGATGCGGGAGAGTCGAGAGAAAGCAAGGAGCCTAATCTGATGCCAGGTTTCTCCCCAGGGTGATGCCATCCACGTCTAAGAAAGGAGCACAGGTGGAGGAGCAGATTGGGAAGGCTTGTTTCCTCACATGTTGTATTTGAGGTGACTGCGGAGCATCAGGCGGTTTTCTTTAAAACGGCAGTTCAAGGAAGAGATTAAGGCTGTGTTCTTCTCAGCGAATTAGAAGATTAATAACCAGAGGAACATGTTCTAGTTTGCTAGCTGCCAGAATGCAATAAACAAGGAATGAAATGGTTTTTAAAAAGGAGGAATTTAATAAGTTGCTAGTTTACAGTTTTAAGGCCGAGAAAATGACCCAATTAAAACAAGTCTATAGAAATGTCCAATCTAAGGCATCCAAGGAAAGATACCTTGGTTCAAGAAGGCCGATGAAGTTCAGGTTTCTCTCTCAAGTGGAACGGCACATGACAAATGCAGTTTCTCTCTCATCTGTAAAGGCACATGGTGAACACAATGTCATCTGCTTGCTTCTTCTCCTGGCTTCCTGTTTCATGAAACTCCCCGGGAGGCATTTTCCTTCTTCATCTCCAAAGGTCACTGGCTGGTGAACTCTGCTTCTCGTGGCTATGTCATTCTCCTCTGTTCTCTCTGAATTTCTTTCATTCTCTAAAATGTTTCCTTTTTTATAGGGCTCCAGAAGCTTATTAAGACCCACCAAAATAGGTGGAGAATATCATCACCTAATCCAGTTTAACAACCACTCTTGATTAAATCACATCTCCAAGGTGATGATCTGATTACAGTTTCAAGTGTACAGTATTGAATAGGGATTATGCTGCCTTTATGAAATGGGATTTACATCCTTTCAAACCAGCACAGAACATAACATGTCTAATAGTGTGAGAGTGTGGACTACCTGATCAAGACTACCTGAGTTGAGTTCTAGGTCCATCATTTACTGGTTGTGTGAACTTGGGCAGTCTATCCAACTTTCTGTGCCTTATTTTCTCCATCTATTGTGAGACTGAAATCAGTTAATGTAAGGAAAGTTCTTAGATCAGTTCCTGGCACATAGGAAGCACTACATGCAGTTTGTTGTAATTGTTGTTATAATTTTTAGTATGACTCTCATTTATTGAATACCAGTTCTGGTTTAAGTCTGTGCTAAGAGCTAATAGGCAGTTTCTCACTTAACCTCCCATAGTACTCTGGAATTAGAGAGGGTAATTCTCCCAAACTAAACCAACTGTGAAGTAAGGGGTAGAGCCAAGATGCAAACACAGATTTGACAGACAACAGATTCTAAGCCCATTAAATGATGCTTGAAACCATGAAAGTAGATGAAATCATCTGGGCAGAGTATGGAGACAGAGAGAAGCCAGGGAACACCAGTTTCTCAGTGGGTGGGAAGGAGGGTAGAGGAACAAATGAAATGCTCAGTGCAAGAGGCAGCAGTTGAAACAGAGCTCAGCAAAGTTAATTGCAGGGTGACCCAGTGTGGTAAGGTCTTTATGTCCTACTACCCCTAATATGGAGCTTTCACATTATTAAAAAATATTTTCCCATACTTCTCTGCCTGAAAAAAAAATCACTATGTATCTTTAATCATATACCAGAGTCATCACATTACCTAATAGATTTAATGTATGATGAAGGTATTAACCTCAGAGCTGCCGATTTATTGCAGGTTTTGTGCACTTTCTCCCTTCCCCCTCCATGGGGAGGCGCCATGGGGATTACCAACCTGTCTGCTGTTGTGTTCTCCAGTTTAGCTTTTCCTCCAGAGTTTCCTGCTGCTGGATTCATTCTCTTTGTCTGGGGTTTCTGGGAATTTATTCTGCATATCAACACATTGATGATATTTATTTTAATTTTTAAAGACTTTGGCTTTGATGAACCCCTTATAGAACTGCAGTAAAGAAACGTATTCTGCCCTGCCATTCTGTGGTATCAACCAAAGGAAATAAATTTCATACTATATCCTCCAAGGCAGAATTTCCTTCTCCAATTTGTCAGGTATTTTTTAAAGAACCTCTTCCCCTTTTGATAATGAATAAGGATTTGCACTCAGTTTTTAAATTAAGATCCATCGATATTCCTGTTCATTCAACCAGCGGTCCTTAAACCAACATCCTTCAGGGAATGGGAAAAGCAGG
Organism: Tamandua tetradactyla; assembly: GCF_023851605.1. NCBI lineage: Eukaryota > Metazoa > Chordata > Mammalia > Pilosa > Myrmecophagidae > Tamandua > Tamandua tetradactyla. The sequence goes on from NC_135327.1 coordinate 164,893,055, forward strand.
ACTCCTCCGAACAGCAACCTTGGGTATTAAGCAGTCTCTCTCTTAGGTGCTCTGGGAAGAAGAAAAGGTCACAAGATGGTCTGCTGTCAAGATATGCTCCTACATGCTATTATCATAACTTTTTTTGCATCACGGAGGCTTTTGTGAATCTGATGAAAGCTGTAACTTATTTTCCTGGGGATAATTGTATACTATTATAAGCAAAATTATGTATATAATCTATTTATCACATTGGCTCAAAAGAAATTTTATGGAGAATTGTGTCTTCTCCATCCATTTCTGTAGGCAAAATTAATTTCAAGAAATATTCTAAAGCAAAGAGAAAGAAGGAAATCCAAAGTGGGCAATAAAGTTAAGAATGAATTTTGGTTCTGCTAAAAGTTAAACTTCAAGAGAAGTTAGCTCTCTCGGCTTGAATGGGAACTGAAATTACAGAGTGGTCATTGACATGGCAGCCCATACACTTTCTTGTAGATTTTGTGTATTTTTTTATTGTGGTGAGTTTTTATTGCTTTTATTTATCAATAAAATAAATACTTGCTACATAAAGTAGTCTTGTCTGAAATTATGAATTCATTGTACAGGGTTAAAAATTAATTTTTCTATTGAATGTATGTACCATTTAGCTTTGTAAAAAACAATTTTTTTTTTCATTTTTTATAACGTCTGTAAAGATGTCTTAAGATTTCAAATCTAAGAAATCCATGGTAAGAGTTTAAACAACTGTATTAATTAAGGTATACTTTAAAAAATCAATATGCATATATTCTATAACCTGAATCTATTTAACGTGAATATTAACCTTTGCTCTGTTTATGTTTTTCCCCTATAATATAGCCTGACTTTATGGAGCAGAGGTTCTTGACAGAAGGTGACCGATCCCCAGGGGACATCGGGCTATATGCAACATCATTGGGTTTGTTACAACTGGGAGAAAAGTGTGATTCTCTCATATAATGAGTACAGGCCAGGGATGCTGCTAAGCATCCTACAATGCACCGGACAGTCCCTCAAATAAAAAAAAATTATCTGACCCCAAATGTCAACAGTGCCAAAGTTAAGAAACTGTTATAACATATGACCCAATTCCCATTTTATGAATAGTCCCTCTGTCCATTGTAAGTCTGAAAACATACACTTTGCTAATTGCTAAGACTATTAAAATATTTAACCTAATCACTATAAATGCCTACTCATTATCAAAAGCAAAGATTAACTTTAAATGCCAAATGACATTCCAGAATAATTAAACCACAAAATCAGTTTAGAATGACAGGGATTAGAATATATACCATATAATTTCCCTTGAATCTGCTCTACTGGCTTAATCTGTTAATTCTGAAAGTTAATCAGCACTGTTTTGAGGTAGTCATGCAAATAGTTTCTTTGCACATTTTTCTGAACCATAATTTTAAAAAAGAAATCAGTGATATATAAAGCATCTGTCAAATAGCAAAGTGTTTTACAGGTGTTCTGAAAATGCTCATCACAACAGTTTAAAAACTGAAGTGCTTCATTTATTTGTCCAAATTTGTCATGAGCATGTTTTTCAACAGATTAAATTTATTTTTATTCCATTTTACAGTAATGTCTCATAAATTTTTTATTTTATAAAGCAGTGCATATATATGAGGTATGTGATATAAAATTGAGACATCAGTAGTCTTTTCCACCTAAATTCTAGTTGTAAAAGTATCAATGTCTCAAATGAGAATTTTTTGAATAAAGAACCAAATTTTTAAAAAAAATTATCATTCTAAATTTACTATATAGATATTCTCAGCACTTTACCAAGTTTTCATCTCCCCTTTCACATTCTATATATTTTCTCATGTTCAACAAACTGAGTCACATTATTTAAATTATCCCACCATTTAAAGAAAAAAGTCTCTGTAATAATTTTACACCATGGAGTTATTTTAATTTCATCCCTGGCTGCTTTTTTCAGAAGTCTTTCTAGTTTTTATTTTGACATGTAACAATAGTTTTAATTTCAGGATCTGGATTCAAAATTACATTCTTCCTCAGAAACAAAATATCATCAATTACATGTTCACCCAAATACCATCAGATTGAGCCATGCAGTGAAATCATGTTACATAAGTAATTTCTTCTGGAGGAATCTCTTCCATGAAAATTCCTAATTCAGCTTTTAAATGCCTCTGTGCTACTGGCCTTAATTCAATTGTATCATTTTCTTCAAAGTCTTCTGGATTATTTAGTGGATAACTACAACTAGTATTGGTAAAACAACTTGAAACAGTAATTTTAGAATCTGATCTCTGCTGTAGACGATCTTATTTTCCACATTGAATAAGAAGATATTAAAAGCTCAATGCAATAGTCCTTTTTCAGTGTTTTCATTCAGGTGACAATTCTTTTGGTCTCAGCTCCAAATTTATTGTCACTTTCCTCAATAATAATACACACCAAATGTTGAACTGTTGCTTACTGAGATTGTCAATGTTTATTTCAGGCATTGTTACAACATGTCTGATCTTGTCCTAAAATACCCCCGTTCCTGCTACAGAAGGCCACCAGGTCACTGAGCTCCCTATGAGAACACCAACTGCTGACCTTCAGTTTGTAGGTAACACACTCCAAAAAAAGCTGAGTTCACAAGTGCATGCAGTAGCAAACAGAAATAGTTCATGTTCACATACTTATGACACAATGGGCTCATGACAAGAACACCATGATATTTGAAGACAATCTGAATTGAATTTATGTCAATTAATTTCTGTTGATTTCGCATCACTTAGTTTTGTCTCTAGCAAGGAGATGCTGTAGATATCAGCAAGGGGAAAATTAAAAAGCCATGTTTCAATTTTAAGGTTGTCTGAGCAGAAGGGCTTTAGAAAGAGTTGTGTTGTGTTTCAAGTTGTCTGCAGATTTCTGTATGATGGATTTGTAAAAAAGAGGTTTATATTCCATTTCCATTTCATGAGACAATATATCAAAAAGGCTATGATTCAAGGCCCGAACTTTAAGGAAGCTGACCTCTTAATATACGCAAGCAGCACCATAGCAAACAGCGGGCAGTAGAGCTCCGTGCACAGAGATATTCCTCCTGAGAAACAGTGAAATTCGAGGCTGAGTTACCAAATGCCACTGCTGTTCTGTTCGCAAAATGCTTAATGAGGCTTTCTTAGAAAATAAACTTTTCAGTATTTCAAAGATGTTGATGGATTTTAAAATTTCAAAAGGACTTACTAAATTGGAATCCATTTTCAGAGCATCACCTGGCTGCACAAAGAAGTTTCAATTCCTCTATCACATGCCTAAAAATATTATTTTTTAAAAGTCCACAGCCATAGAATAGATTATTTCATTTTTTTTAGGCACCACTTTAACCTGCTGCCTTTGCTCCAGGCTAAACACTATATGACTATTTCTGGGACACATGGCTTTTACTGGATTACCTTATTGCTATCTAAAGACGAGGTTCATGTGTCAGGGCAGATGAAGCTTTTGTAAAGTCTTTCATGTTCTCCTCCAGCCTTATTTGCATGAAAGACACATTCATGGATGTATTTTTGGAACAAAAATGTGTAAGATGCTTCTTTAACATTTTGACATCATACTCCTTTCATTGACAAGAACGTCATCATACGAAAAGCACTGGAGATTTGATGTTTATCAAACACAGTAGAAAGCAAAACCAGAGGATCTTTGATATTTGTTCTTTATGATTTTCTTTGACATTCTCCAACATCAGTCATGCATAAAGTAAACAGAAACAGGTGCTCATCATCATAATGGCAGAACACATACTCTGACTCCTTTCAGTAGGAAGCTGTTCTAACATAGCATGACAATACTAATGAATATACAGTCCTCCTCAAAAATAGCATTCTTTAATGGACATAAAAATCATGTGTTCACCAAAATGATTTAACAAGAAATTACTGCTGTGTCTGTGCATTTGTGTCTCCACATGAATGCATGAATGTGAGTGTATGTGTGTGTGTGGAAGCCACATGCCTGATTCACAACGCTCCCATCCCTTTTAGTACTGGTGTAAAGAGCCCTGGTGTAAGGGCCAGCAGCTTCAACCAAACCCAGACTAATGGGATGACAAAGATCAATGTGTGTTCAATGGTGGAAGAGGCGTACTTTGCTGAGAGCCCTAAAGGAAGCTTCACAAGGACCCAATTATATAACATTTGAGTTGTAATCTGAAGGCTCAGAAGAAGTTTATTATGTTGATCAGAAGAGGAAGGACGTTTCCGATAGAAGATGAGTGAAGGGGCATGTGGTCCTTCTAATTCTTGAATTAAGTCATATGTGTCCATTATGAAGAAACTGAAGCTTCAGTAAGCTAAGTGACACAGCCAAAATTGCACATAGAGCCACAAAGAGATCCAGTTCTTTAACAAGGTTCTTTCCTCTACTCTGTTTTAAACTTCTGCTGCCTATTTCTTTAACCGTGTCCCAGGAACTCCATGCCTGTACTCTACATCTCTGCCCAGCCCCTCAGATAGATGGCTCCCTTGGGTGGTGTGCTCACATTTGGTTGACTTCTTTCCATGAGGGTGTTTCCTGGATCAGCCCCCTAGTTCCACACACCTCTGTTTGGAGCAAGTGACACATGCCCCTGCTTGACCTGGATTTCAGGGATATTATGTTTCAGCCAGGGAGGTGTTCTTGGGCTTCAGAACCTTGCTTGTCTGGGACAGGGAATTTGAGGCACTAGAGAACTATTGTCAGACCTAAGTGAAACATTTTCTTCTGGCATAGAGTTGAAATTAGTGCCCCTGTTACCTCTGAGTGGCATGAAATCAGGCTAAGCAGAAGGTTTGACCATCTAGGTGGCACCATCTGCTTTTCTTAGTGACCATCACCCACATTTTGATTATACAATACATTTTGAGCTAGATTTTTGTCACTGGAAAGGTATATTTGCAGATATAAATTAGGGAGTGATTTTTATTATCCAAATAACATAAGAGAAACTCTTATATGAAACTGTTCTGTACAGTTTACTTCCTTTACTGTAAAAGATATTTGTACACACTCTCATACACATTAGTCATTGGGTCTCCTAGAGGAAAACCTCTAAATGAGGTCACCAGAATAAAGAAAATACTCGAAACATATTTGAAGCATTTTAAACATAAAAAAGAGCATAGTGCTAATGGCTATTTGCATTTTGGTTGCATTTGAAGTCATGGCTGACTGTTTCCACCTTAAAACCAAGACTTGAGAGCATTTTACTAGTTTACAGTGAACATACACACCATACTGCCAAGAACTTAGACCATGTTTTTAAAACTGTTGAGGACCTTTTAATATGTCCTCACGATCCCCTGTAAAGGGGAATATTTTCATCTGCCTCCAAGCAGCGGTAAAGCCTTGATTTGATTTGTTTTAGATCACAGAGAGATGGAGCCAGAGCAAAAAAGAAAGCAGAAACTGAGTGTGATGTGGAATCAATTCCCTAAGAGTTCAACAAAGAGCTAAAGAGAAGAGCACAGAAGGACATGGTGGCTGAAGTAGGTGCTTTTCACAGTGATGATATTATAATTTGGAAGACAGCGATGCTAAATATATGCTTTGTGCCTTTTCTCAGGCTGGGAAGGCATCGGACCTTATGGTGAAATGAGGATGGGGCAATGTGGGGGGAAATGAAGAAGCAAGCAGGGATCAAGGGTCCAAGTGTCAGGAGAAGGGGCAGCAAGAGAGTCACTGGGACTGAGTATGGACGTGATGGAGACAGGGGAGGCAGATGGAGTAGGGAAATCAGTCAGGAATGGGTTTAGACAGTGGTTGGGGAAAAATAGGAAGACTGGACTGGATGGGCATCTTCTCTAGGACACTCAGAATAGGATGCTCAGTAACTGTGAGGGAAAGGTAGGGGTGGGAAATTCTCTGGAAAGGGGTTGGGCCCACATTTGACACCAATGTAGGCCTGCTGTGTTCAGCATGAGGGTTTTGCTGTTTGGACTGTAGAAAGTTTGCTAGCTTTCCTGGAGATACGATGGAGCTTATAATTCTCAATTTGGAAGAGCTAGAATATTTTTGAAAAGATTCTCTCTTCAGTCTACAGAAACTACCAGTTTCCTCCTCCTAATACCTGGTTTAATTCCCCAGCATCAGCTGGGTCTTCTCTTTAGCTGGGCTGGGATCCTGCTCTTATAATCTTTCCATTCTGTCTCCCTCCCCTACTTCATCCAAACCATCTCTCCAAAGCTGTCCATGCAGCAACCTGCCCCAGCCTTCACCTCACTACTTGTCTGCACTGTACACCTGCCTGCACTTCCCAACTCTTTCTGACCCTCTTGTCCTCAGGGGCCATCCAGAAGTGCTTTTCTCTTGCTTCTCTCTCTCTTCATTTTAACTCCAGCCCCCAAATTGCCATTGGTGTATGGTTCCTTAAATGAGTTTCCCCATCCTCCATTTGGAAAACAGATTAAACCACCTCCTAGCTTTTGCTAAGGGATTCAGTCTCTACTTTGTGGGTGTGCATGGAGATGCTCCCAAACTCTTCCTTATTATACTGTTTCCCCCTGATTTGCTTGGCTAAAGCTGTAGGAATGCAATTATACCAGAAGCAGATTGACTTTTACAATGGAGATTTATTAGTTTACAACTTTACAGTCCTAAGGTCATTTAAATGTTCAAATTAAGACATCAAGAAGAAGACACTTTCTTTGAAGAAAGGCTGCTGGCATCTGGGGTTCCTCTGTCACATGGAAAGTCACATGGCCACTGTCCTCTTGTCCTTTTTTCTTGGTCTTTTCTGGAGTACATAGCAGCTTCAAACCAGTACACCCCCACAGTCGCAACAGATCACATAGCTCCAGAAAGATTATTTACAATGCAACTCTGTGGCAGAAGTATTCATCACGCATTTGAGCCAAAATAATGATAGCATAACAAAAGAATAACATCTAGTACTCATTATACACTTACCAAACCTTAGTCACTTGTCTAAGCATTTCACAAACTTCGTTTATTCAATCTTTACAACAACCCTATGAGGTTGTTATCAGCCACAATTTAAAGATGGTGATCCCAGGCATAGAGAGATCTGAGTAACTGATCAAAGTTTTCAAAAGTAAGACAAGATGGGAGACTTAAGTTTAACCTCCAATTTCTGTCCCTCACCATGCTTTGTCATATAAACACTGAATTCTGAAATCACTAGGAAATGGAAATTTAAATTACGAGATGCCACTCCACACTCACTAAAATGGATAAAAGTAAAATGACTGACTATACCCAGTCCTGATGAGGATGTGAGCAACTGGAACTCCTGTACACTGCTGTTGGGAATCTAAAGTGGTACAGCCACTTCAGGTTAAACATACCTTTGTTATAAAATGGATCCATCCCTATATAATTACCCATGAAAAAGTTAAAACATAAGTCCCGCAAAGACTTGTGAATGTTCATAGTGGCTTTAAACAAAATATCCTCAAACAAGAAATAACCCAAATATCTGTTAGCTGATGAATGAATACTACTATACAATAGAACTCTGTTCAACAATAAAAAGGAACAAACTACTGATAAATGTAACCACACTGTGCTGGTTTGAAGCTATTATATACCCCCAAAAGGTACATAACCCAGTCCTATGGATGCAGACCTGTCGGGGGTAGGATTTTTTGGTTAGATTATTTCAATTTGAGATGTGAGCCCACCATTAAAGGCAGGTCTTAATCCTTTTACTGGAGTCCTTTAGGAGAGGATAAAGGACAGAAAAAGCCAAGAGAGCTTAAAAAGAAAACTCCAAGAGGAGTTAAGAGAGAAAGCCACTGAAGCCAGATGCTGAATCAATGAAACCCAGGAGAGAAAGACCAGCAAGACACTGGCCTTCCCATATAACAGAGGTGTCCCAGATGCTGGCAGCCTTTCTTCAGAGAAGGTATTGTCCCATTAATGCCTTAATTTGGACTTTTTCACAACCTTAGAACTGTAAATTTTTAAGCTGATAAATCCCTATTGTAAAAGCCAACCTATTTCAAGTATATTGCATTCTGGCAGCTTTAATAAACTAAAACAAACATGGTTGAACATGAAAAGTATTATTCCAAGTGATATTTTGTACACCTATATGTCATATGGTCATCCATAGTTTGTACAAAATTTTGGTAAGCCCTGATTTGTACGGTTAATAAAACAGTTAAACAATAAAAAGAAAGTATTATGCTGAGGCTTTTCTGGTTGGTTATGATGGTGTCATAAATGCCCCATGGTACACCCTCACAAATATGAACAATTGAAGGTTTTTTTGGTTATTAATATGATTTCCTTGAGTTATATAGTTTAATTAGAAAAATGATAGGTTTATAGAAAAATCATGCATAAAGTACAGGGTTCCCATATACCACCTGCCAATAATACCTAGCATTAATGTAGTACATTTATATAATTGATGAAAGAACATTTTTATTACTGTACTATTAACTATAGTCCATGGTTTACATTAGAATTCATTGTTTGTGTTCTCCAGGCATATGTTTGTTTTAAAATTTGTATTCTAGTAACATACAGATGATCTAAAATTTGCCTTTCAACCATGTTAAAAAATATGATGAAGGTGGATGGGCCACAGTGGCTCAGTGGCAGAGTTTTCTCCTGCCAAGCTGGAGACCCAGGTTTGCTTCCTGGTGCCTGCCCATATAAAAAAATGAAAAAATATATATAGGTGTGTGTGTATATAATGAAGGGCTATTAACTATGTTCAAATTGTCATGCTACCTTCGCATCATCCATTAACAGAAGTTTTCCACCAACCCAAATAGACATTCTGTACAATTTAAGTGTTAACTTCCCATTTTCTACCCATGGTCTGGCCCCTGGTAGCCTATATTCTAGTTTTCAACTCTGCAGATTTGCTTATTCTAATTATTTCATATAAGTGTGATCATACAATATTTGTCCACATTTTGTGTCTGGGTTATTTCACTTGACCTGATGTCTTCAAGGTTCATCCTTGTGGACACTTGTTTTAGAACTTCATTCTTTTTATGTCTGCATCTTATTCCATTGTATGTATTCACCACATTTGGTTTATCCTTTCAGCAGTTGATGGACAGTTGGGTTGCTTCCATCTTTTGGCAATTATGAATAATAACTCTATGAATAATAGTGTGAAAATATGTCTTTGAGTCACTGCTTTCAATTCTGGGTATATAGTTAAAAGTGGGATTACAGGTCATAAGGTAATTCTGTATTTGACTTTCTGAGGAACCACCAAACTGTCTTCCATAGCAGCTGCACCATTTTTCATTCCTGCTAACAATGAATGAGTGTTCTTATTTCTGCACATAGTCTCCAGCACTTGTAATTTTCTGTTTTTTTTTAATAGTAGCCATTCTAGTAGGTTGTAAGTAAGACCTTTTGATGAGGTTACTTCAGTTAAGATGAGACCCACCTCAATAAGGATGGGATTTTATCCTATTATAGGAGTCCTTTATGAGTAAAATGAAACTCAGACAGAGAAAAAGCAACACAGAGAGAAAAGCCAGAGAGGGAGCAGCCAGAAGCTGAACATCAATGGAGCCCAAAAGAGAATGGAGAGACCAGGAAATGCCACTTGTACTTTGTCATGTGAGATGCTAAGAACCAAGGATCACTGGCAGCCAGCCCCAGAATGCTGCAGTTTTCAGGGAGAAAACATCACCCTGATTTGAAATTCTATCTTAGCCTCAAAACTGTGAACTAATAAATTGTTTAAGATGAACCATTGCATGGTATTTGCTTGAGCATTTAAGGAAAGTAAAACATTTTAGTACCAGGAGAATGGGGTATTTTTATTGTACATAAGGATAAATGAGAAAAACAGCTTTGGAATTGGGTAATGGGTAAAGGCCAGAAGAATTGTGATGAGCCTGACAGAAGAATCACAGATTTCTTTCAAGAGACTGTGGGTAAGAATATGGATACAAAAGATACTTCCCATGAGGCCTTAGAAGAAAATGATGAATGCATTATTAGAAACTGGAGGAGAGGCAATCCTTATAGTGGCAGAAACTTGGTGAAATTGTGTTCTGATGTCAGATGGAAGGCAGAATTTGAAAGTGATTAACTTGAATATTTTTTCAGGAGATTTGAAAGCTAATTGTGGAAAGCGCAGCCTGGTTTCTCTTTGTAGCTTTTAGTAAAATTTGAGAGGAAAAGGTTAAACTAAGAACTGAACTCTTGGACACAATAACCAGGAATTAATGGTTCAGAAAATTTCAAGCTTTCAGAAAGTGAGTCCCTGGAGAATAGTCATCCATGTGAAGATTTAACTGAACATGGAACCACTTATCCATTTCAGAGAAAGCCAGGATTAGAAAAGCAGTTTGCAGGAAAAATCTATGTAAGCCTCTATTGTCTGATGGTTTGGAACCTTGTGAACTACATGCAAAACCTACAAGTTTTTTTGTGACATTTGAATGAACAGAACTATTGCCAACCTGGACTAAAGGAAACAGAGAGGGAACAAATTAGGAAGAATTGCTTCAAGGGAAAACCCATGGAAACTGAAGTCTGAACCCAAGAGATCTCACTGGGCCAAGAGGGTGGGCCCACCCATGTGTGTAGAAAAGGCAAGTCTGCCTCAGTGCATGGAGGGGGTGGGGTTTCCACCCCATTTTGAAGTGAGAATCCTGCCACTCCAATGCTTGGAGAAGGTGCCACCTATGCCCCAGCATTCATGGACTACCTTGACACCACACCAGTGCTCAGACAAAGTAGTGTTTGAGGAGGGTGTGCTCTCTGTGTAAGCATTGGAAGGGGCGGGGCTGCAACTCCATCAGGTCTGGAGGACAAAATTCTGATTTACAGATGATTCTCAGAATTTGAACTCCAATGGCGTTTGTCCTGCTGGATTTCAGAATTAGTTTGGGCTTATGACCCTTGTTTTTCTTCCTATTGGAGTGGGAGTGTTTATACTATGCATAAGTATTGGAAACAGAGAACTGGTTTTCTAAATTTTACAGGTCTACAGACAGGATACATGCCCCAGGATAGTATACACCATAACCGATTTTGATGAAATTTTGTACTTAGTATTGTCTCTGAAATGACTTAAGTCTTTGGAGCTGTTGTGGTGGAATGAATGCATATTGCATGTTGAAAAGAAAGAAAATGTATTTTTGGGTCCAGAGTGTAGAGTGTGCTGGTTTGGAACTATGTGCATCCCCTTACAAACAAGTTCTTAAACTGAATCTATTTCTGTGGGTGTGAGTCTGTTATTAATAGGATCTTTTGATGAGGTTACTTCAGTTAAGGTATGGCCCACCTCAATCAAGATGAGTCTTAATCCTATTACTGCAGTCCTTTATAAGAGAATGAAATTCAGACAGAGTGAGAACAACCGATGAACAACCTATAAACTGAACATTAATGGAACCCAGAGAGTAGGGAGAGACCAGAAGATGCCATCATGTAGCTGCCATGTGGCAAGCGAAGGATCAAGGCTCATTAGCAGTCAGCCCCAGAATTCTTTAAAACGCATGAAGTGAGTTGTTCCATGGTGCATCATAGGAGCATAGGCTCAGGCACAACAGAAATTTTCAGCAAATGACCACTGTATTACTTATACAGCACAAAAGGTCCAGAACATGTATTTTTGGGTCCATAGTGTGGAGTGTGCTGGTTTGGAACTATGTGTATCCCCTGACAAACAAGTTCTTAAACTGAATCCATTCCTGTGAGTGTGTGGCTGTTAAGGTATGGCCAGGCCCTTTGCATTAGACATGATATCTCCTCCAGGCTGTGGAGTGAAAACGTCTACATACAGTAGAAAAGGAGATGGGAGAGGAGTAGGGAGGTAGGTGAGGGTTGGGAGATGGCCATTAAGTGTGCCTGTGTCTTCTCTGGTACAAAGCCTTCTGATTTTCTCTTCTAATTAAGACTCTTGTCTTCAACTCAGAGTAATTTTCTTTCATTATTTTTCACCTGGTTTCCTTTCCTCCACTCTTTCTTTTCTCTATTAAAATTACTATTAGATGGGTCTTGGATCTTCTAGGTCTGTAGTTTCTGTTGTTTTCCTCTTGATACTCCAACTTTTTTATTTTTTTCTTTTTATTATAGATTTATTCATGCTTTCTTCTAGAATACTAGTTTAGTATAAACCAAATTTGACACTCATGTTTTAATTTCAAAGACCTTTTCATTGTAATATGATTGTTCCTTATTCCTAATAGCTTTGTTTTAGTTTGTGGATTCAATAACATAGTGAACAGCTCTGAAATTTTTATTGTTGTTTTGGGCATTGTTTTACAGTTTATTCTATTTCTTCTGGGATCACTCTCCTCTTTGCTCTATTCTTCTCTTTCACACTATTGGTCTCTATCAAGTGTTTCATGATCCTTGGTCTTTCATTCAATTTTTGAAAGACTAGAGTGATTGATGAACCCATCATAGGGTTTTTAACCTCTGCATTTGTTTGGGTATATCTACTAACAGAATTCTTGCATTGAATGGGAGAATGTACTGTCCACTTTGTGAAGGAGGTTGGTGTATAATGAGAAAAAAGATTCCATCTGGAGCATGTGGGGAGGAAACAGGCAGGTTGGTAGTGACTCCCACAATTATCAGAATAAGGAGAAAATTTTCATGGGAGAGTTGTGTTTCCTTCAGTGGTTGAGCCACTTTTATTTTGTATTTCGTCCTGGCCAACCAGAAAGACCTAGTTATATCAGTTATATCCAGTGTAGTTTTGTTATTATAGTTAGACTAACATCCAAAGTGTGAATCTTACATAAGAACATCTTTCTCTATTGTTAAATGTCTTGAGTTCTGTTGCTTACCATTCTGCATACTCTGAGAAGTTGAATGGTTTGTCTTGTTCTGCTGTAATGGGAGCAAATTTTAATTGATTGCCTTGCAAATTGGTCCTCTATCCACTTCTTTTGGTTTGGAATTGATTGCCACTGAGACCCACTTTCTCCAATGGAAAGAACATGTGACTTTCTATTTGCTTGTTTTTTACCTTTTTTTAAAAAAAATTCATTTGTGCACTTTCAACTGATTTTAGTCTTTGCATCATGTCACCACTTCTTGCTTTCAGCTTTGTATTGTATTTATTCTAAAGAAATGTGATGTAGATGAGGTAATAAATGAGTGCACTAAGTTCACCATCTTGAACTATTCATTCTGTGAATTAACACTGAAGTCAAAGAAGATGATAACTAATGGCCAAGTAAGAGACAATTATTCCATTATCTTCAAGAATAGTGCATTATGATGTATTTTAAAAAAACTTGAACTCTGTTTTCTTTAATATGGAATTCCTCAACATACAGTCATCTTTTTTTTTTTAACTTGGGCGGGCACCAGGAATTGAACCCAGATCTCTGGCATGGCAGGCAAGAACTCTGCCTGCTGAGCCACCATGGGCTGCCCAACATACAGTCATTTTTTTTTTTTTAACGGAAAGAAAGAAAAAAAGAAAAACAAACAAAAAAAGAAATTAACACAACATTTAGAAATCATACCATTCTACATATGCACTCAGTAATTCTTAACATCATCACATAGATGCATGATCATCGTTTCTTAGTACATTTTCATCGGTTTAGAGGAACTAGCAACACAACAGAAAAAGATATAAAATGTTAATATAGAGAAAAGAAATAAAAGTAGTAATAATAGTAAAAAACAACAACAAAAAAACCCTATAGCTCAGATGCAGCTTCATTCAGTGTTTTAACATGATTACTTTACAATTAGGTATTATTGTGCTGTCCATTTTTGAGTTTTTGTATCTAGTCCTGTTGCACAGTCTGTATCCCTTCCGCTCCAATTACCCATTATCTTACCCTGTTTCTAACTCCTGCTGGACTCTGTTACCAATGACATATTTCAAGTTTATTCTCGAATGTCCGTTCACATCAGTGGGACCATACAGTATTTGTCCTTTAGTTTTTGGCTGGACTCACTCAGCATAATATTCTCTAGGTCCATCCATGTTATTACATGCTTCATAAGTTTATCTTGTCTTAAAGCTGCATAATATTCCATCGTATGTATATACCACAGTTTATTTAGCCATTCTTCTGTTGATGGACATTTTGGCTGTTTCCATCTCTTTGCAATTGTAAATAACGCTGCTATAAACATTGGTGTGCAAATGTCCGTTTGTGTCTTTGCCCTTAAGTCCTTTGAGTAGATACCTAGCAATGGTATTGCTGGCTTGTATGGCAATTCTATAGTCAGTTTTTTTAGGAACCGCCAAACTGCCTTCCACAGTGGTTGCACCATTTGACATTCCCACCAACAGTGGATAAGTGTGCCTCTTTCTCCACATCCTCTCCAGCACCTGTCATTTTCTGTTTTGTTGATAATGGCCATTCTGGTGGGTGTGAGATGATATCTCATTGTGGTTTTGATTTGCATTTCTCTAATGGCCAGGGACATTGAGCATCTCTTCATGTGCCTCTTGGCCATCCGTATTTCCTCTTCTTGTAGGTGTCTGTTCAAGTCTTTTTCCCATTTTGTAATTGGGTTGGCTGTCTTTTTGTTGTTGAGTTGAACAATCTCTTTATATATTCTGGATACTAGACCTTTATCTGATATGTCATTTCCAAATATTATCTCCCATTGTGTAGGCTGTCTTTCTACTTTCTTGATGAAGTTCTTTGATGCACAAAAGTGTTTAATTTTGAGGAGCTCCCATTTCTTTCTTTCTTTCTTCAGGGCTCTTGCTTTAGGTTTAAGGTCCATAAAACCACCTACAGTTGTAAGATTCATAAGATATCTCCCTACATTTTCCTCTAACTGTTTTATGGTCTTAGACCTAATGTTTAGATCTTTGATCCATTTTGAGTTAACTTTTGTATAAGGTATGAGATGCAGGTCTTCTTTCATTCTTTTACATATGGATATCCAGTTCTCTAGGCACCATTTATTGAAGAGATTGTTCTGTCCCAGGTGAGTTGGCTTGACTGCGTTATCAAAGATCAAATGTCCATAGATGAGAGGGTCTATATCTGAGAACTCTATTCGATTCCATTGGTCGATATATCTATCTTTATGCCAATACCATGCTGTTTTGACCACTGTGGCTTCATAATATGCCTTAAAGTCCGGCATCATGAGACCTCCAGCTTCATTTTTTTCCTCAAGATGTTTTTAGCAATTCGGGGCACCCTGCCCTTCCAGATAAATTTGCGTATTGGCTTTTCTAATTCTGAAAAATAAGTTGTTGGGATTTTGATTGGTATTGCATTGAATCTGTAGATCAGTTTAGGTAGGATTGACATCTTAATTATATTTAGTCTTCCAATCCATGAACACGGTATGCCCTTCCATCTATTTAGGTCTTCTGTGATTTCTTTTAGCAGTTTTTTGTAGTTTTCTTTATATAGGTTTTTTGTCTCTTTGGTTAAATTTATTCCTAGGTATTTTATTCTTTTAGTTGCGATTGTAAATGGTATTCGTTTCTTGATTTCCCCCTCAGCTTGTTCATTACTAGTGTATAGAAAAGCTACAGATTTTTGAATGTTGATCTTGTAGCCTGCTACTTTACTGTACTCATTTATTAGCTCTAGTAGTTTTGTTGTGGATTTTTCCGGGTTTTTGACATATAGTATCATATCATCTGCAAACAGTGATAGTTTTACTTCTTCCTTTCCAATTTTGATGCCTTGTATTTCTTTTTCTTGTCTAATTGCTCTGGCTAGAACCTCCAACACAATGTTGAATAATAGTGGTGATAGTGGACATCCTTGTCTTGTTCCTGATCTTAGGGGGAAAGTTTTCAATTTTTCCCCATTGAGGATGATATTAGCTGTGGGTTTTTCATATATTCCCTCTATCATTTTAAGGAAGTTCCCTTGTATTCCTATCCTTTGAAGTGTTGTCAACAGGAAAGGATGTTGAATCTTGTCAAATGCCTTCTCTGCATCAATTGAGATGATCATGTGATTTTTCTGCTTTGATTTGTTGATATGGTGTATTACATTAATTGATTTTCTTATGTGGAACCATCCTTGCATACCTGGGATGAATCTTACTTGGTCATGATGTATAATTCTTTTAATGTGTTGTTGGATACAATTTGCTAGAATTTTATTGAGGATTTTTGCATCTATATTCATTAGAGAGATTGGTCTGTAGTTTTCTTTTTTTGTAATATCTTTGCCTGGTTTTGGTATGAGGGTGATGTTGGCTTCATAGAATGAATTAGGTAGTTTTCCCTCCACTTCGATTATTTTGAAGAGTTTGAGGAGAGTTGGTACTAATTCTTTCTGGAATGTTTGATAGAATTCACATGTGAAGCCGTCTGGTCCTGGACTTTTCTTTTTAGGGAGCTTTTGAATGACTAATTCAATCTCTTTACTTGTGATTGGCTTGTTGAGGTCATCTATTTCTTCTTGAGTCAAAGTTGGTTGTTCATGTCTTTCCAGGAACCCGTCCATTTCCTCTAAATTGTTGTATTTATTAGCGTAAAGTTGTTCGTAGTATCCTGTTATTACCTCCTTTATTTCTGTGAGGTCAGTAGTTATGTCTCCTCTTCCATTTCTGATCTTATTTATTTGCATCCTCTCTCTTCTTCTTTTTTTCAGTCTTGCTAAGGGCCCATCAATCTTACTGATTTTCTCATAGAACCAACTTCTGGTCTTATTGATTTTCTCTATTGTTTTCATGTTTTCAATTTCATTTATTTCTGCTCTAATCTTTGTTATTTCTTTCCTTTTGCTTGCTTTGGGATTAGTTTGCTGTTCTTTCTCCAGTTCTTCCAAGTGGACAGTTAATTCCTGCATTTTTGCCTTTTCTTCTTCTCTGATAAAGGCATTTAGGGCAATAAATTTCCCTCTTAGCACTGCCTTTGCTGCGTCCCATAAGTTTTGATATGTTGTGTTTTCATTTTTATTCACCTCTAGGTATTTACTAATTTCTCTTGCAATTTCTTCTTTGATCCACTTGTTATTTAAGAGTGTGTTGTTGAGCCTCCATGTATTTGTGAATTTTCTGGCACTCCGCCTATTATTGATTTCCAACTTCATTCCTTTATGGTCCGAGAAAGTGTTGTGTATGATTTCAATCTTTTTAAATTTGTTAAGACTTGCTTTGTGACCCAGCATATGGTGTATCTTTGAGAATGGTCCATGAGCACTTGAAAAAAAGGTGTATCCTGCTGTTGTGGGATGTAATGTCCTATAGATGTCTGTTAAGTCTAGCTCATTTATAGTAATATTCAGATTCTCTATTTCTTTATTGATCCTCTGTCTAGATGTTCTGTCCATTGATGAGAATGGTGAATTGAGGTTTCCAACTATTATGGTATATGTGTCTATTTCCCTTTTCAGTGTTTGCAGTGTATTCCTCACGTATTTTGGGGCATTCTGGTTCGGTGCATAAATATTTATGATTGTTATGTCTTCTTGTTTAATTGTTCCTTTTATTAGTATATAGTGTCCTTCTTTGTCTCTTTTAACTGTTTTACATTTGAAGTCTAATTTGTTGGATATTAGTATAGCCACTCCTGCTCTTTTCTGGTTGTTATTTGCATGAAATATCTTTTCCCAACCTTTCACTTTCAACCTATATTTATCTTTGGGTCTAAGATGTGTTTCCTGTAGACAGCATATAGAAGGATCCTGTTTTTTAATCCATTCTGCCAGTCTATGTCTTTTGATTGGGGAATTCAGTCCATTAACATTTGGAGTTATTACTGTTTGGATAATATTTTCCTCTACCATTTTGCCTTTTGTATTATATATATCATATCTGATTTTCCTTCTTTCTACACTCTTCTCCATATCTCTCTCTTCTGTCTTTTTGTATCTAACTCTAGTGCTCCCTTTAGTATTTCTTGCAGAGCTGGTCTCTTGGTCACAAATTCTCTCAGTGACTTTTTGTCTGAGAATGTTTTAATTTCTCCCTCATTTTTGAAGGACAATTTTGCTGAATATGGGAGTCTTGGTTGGCAGTTTTTCTCTTTTAGTAACTTAAATATATCATCCCACTGTCTTCTAGCTTCCATGGTTTCTGCTGAGACATCTACACATAGTCGTATTGGTTTCCCTTGTATGTGATGGATTGCTTCTCTCTCACCGCTTCAAGATCCTCTCTTTCTCTTTGACCTCTGACATTCTAACTAATAAGTGTCTTGGGGAACGCCTATTTGGGTCTAATCTCTTTGGGGTATGCTGCACTTCTTGGATCTGTAATTTTAGGTCTTTCATAAGAGTTGGGAAATTTTCAGTGATAATTTCTTCCATTAGTTTTTCTCCTCCTTTTCCCTTCTCTTCTCCTTCTGGGACACCCACAACACGTATATTTGTGCGGTTCATATTGTCCTTGAGTTC
The DNA here is from genome assembly GCF_023851605.1 of Tamandua tetradactyla. Taxonomy (NCBI): domain Eukaryota; kingdom Metazoa; phylum Chordata; class Mammalia; order Pilosa; family Myrmecophagidae; genus Tamandua; species Tamandua tetradactyla. The sequence goes on from NC_135327.1 coordinate 164,911,312, forward strand.
CCTGATACCCTGTTCGAATTTTTCCATTCTTTTCCGGATAGTTTCTGTTTCTTTTTGGAATTCAGATGTTGCATCCTCCAAATCACTAATTCTATCTTCTGTCTCTTTAAATCTATCATTGTAGGTATCCATTGTTTTTTCCATCTTTTCTACTTTATCCTTCACTTCCATAAGCTCTGCGATTTGTTTTTTAAGTTTTTCTATTTCTTCTTTTTGATCAGCCCATGTCTTCTTCATGTCCTCCCTCAATTTATCGATTTCGTTTTTGAAGAGGTTTTCCATTTCTGTTCGTATATTCAGCATTAGTTGTTTCAGCTCCTGTATCTCATTTGAACTATTGGTTTGTTCCTTTGACTGGGCCATATTTTCAATTTTCTGAGCGTGATCCGTTATCTTCTGCTGTCATCTGGGCATTTAGTCAGATTTCCCTGAGTGTTGGACCCCACAGGTTGAAAGATTTTTCTGTGAAATCTCTGGGTTCTGTTTTTCTTATCCTGCCCAGTAGGTGGCGCTCGTGGCACACATTTGTCTATGGGATCCACCAGTAAAAGTTGCTGTGGGTCCTTTAACTCTGGAAAACTCTCGCCGTAGGGGAGGTTTGGCAGCCGAAGCGTCTTGAAAGAGTGCCAGCCGGCCCGGGGGTCCGAACGCGGGGAGGGTCGCCAGCTGCCGCAGCACGTGAGAGTGCCTGACCAAATCTCCTAGTCGGCCCGGGGCGCCAAGCGTGGCGGAAGTGCGCCAGCCGTTGCAGCCCAGGACAGTGCACCGTTCCCAGCCAGACCGAGGAGTCACGTGTTTGGAAGGGACCTCCTGGTCACCATTCTCCACAGTCTGGGGATTTCTGACCCGACTCTTTCAGTTGGTCCACGGGGCCTCGCGTGGTGGGGACGCCAGCCACTGTGGCCCAATGGGACCGCCTGCCCAATTCTGCCAGCTGGCCTGGGAAGGAGGAAGGGAGGGACTCCGGCCGCTTGCCGTCCCGCCCAGGAAAGCCCGCGTCCCTCGGTGTTCTCACCGGAGCTGGTTCTCCCAGACAGTCAGCCGTTCCATGATGGGGTACACTGTCCCTTTTATCTCCATTGTGGCTCCGGGAGCTACTCTGTATTGTCTCCACTCCCCCTGTAACTGTTCTGGAGGAGAAAAGTTGAGGGTGGCAAGGCTGTCGAGGCTGGTGGCGGAGGAGCCGGTGAAGGCAGAAGAGGGCACCGTGGTGGTTGGAGAGCCGCTGGAGCAGGAGGGGGAAGAGGGGAGAAGGAGGGTGGGCGGGTCGGCTGCTGCGGGGCGTGGGCCCATACAGTCATTTTAACCTCCCGATTTTCCAACTTTATCTCAAAGTTTTCTTTCCTAAATCAGTAAATTTAAATGGGATCTTTTCAGAAAGCAATGGTCACTTATACCAAAATGCTTTTAAGCAAGTCTAACTTCAGTTATAAAGAAATTTAATACAAGACTCCAGTTTAACTTGGGGGACTGAGTTAGCCCTGTAATAACATGTTTCTCTGAACCATGACAAGGCCTCTTTTGCCATTCAAACTCTACTTTGCATCAGGTGACTAAAGGAGCAGCATCAAACAAAAGCAAAGGTAAAATATTTTTTTCTATTTGAAGATTTTAAAAATTGTTTTTATAATTACCCTTTCTAAAGGGCATAAAAAACTATTTTTTTTAACTTTTTAGAATAGCACAATTTCTTTTCCATCACAGCTTACTTTATTTACTTTTCAGAAATGTTATTGTTCAAATGTGAGATTGCTTTTACGGACAAAGTATCCTAAGAAATATATTTGCTACTGATATTTATAAATTAAATTTCAGAAAATTTTCTATTTATTATAATTTTTTTTGAAAATGGTTCTATTTTTAATGAGTATTCAAAGTTCATTTCATTTGTTTTCCTTTTTTTTCTATATGCACAGTTTATCTGATAAATGGCTTCCTGAAGTATATTGGATTGCCATAACCTAATTCTTACCTTGTAATAGCATCAAAATGTATTCCCTGAAGCAGGTTACCAAACTAATGGTAACTGAGCAATAGAAACATATAACATTATGAGCAAACTACGTTTTTAAAAGTTTTAAAAAGGATGGCTATGAAGAATTCCTCAAGTTATTTTTATGGAAATAAATTATTTCATTTGGAATATGTGTATTCCTTTATTTGATCAAGGGTTTTGCATAATCTGTAATGATATTTGTTTTAAGAGATGTATTCCATATTTTTCATTCCTACCATGATGCATAGTATTAGCAGACTGTTATTCAGAGCAAATATTGCAGTTTTTAGGAAGCATGTAATATTTTTCCTAAATGTCCAAAAATGATTATTTTTCAGTCATAAAAGTATGTTTTAATTTTTTCCAAATAGTAGTATAAATATTTAGAGATGATAGTTAACAGGCACTTCAAATCAGAACAGCTCCTAAGAATCGGGAAGAAGAGGCAGATTAGGTAGATAGATAGATAGATAGAGGTTGAGATTTTCCAGAAAATAAAGAATAAGTGCTAAAACAGTGTGAAAAACATAGCTCTTTAATCATAAATCATTTAATTCAATGGAGAGAAAAAAATCTTAGTAAGAAATTTTCTCAAATATTGGGAGGAGAAACGTGTCTACCTGGTACATGTATCAAAGATAAAATGAAAGATTTGAAAGATTATTAGTTGAATAATATGGTTTGGGCAATCACACCTGATACTTCTAACCACTTCATTGCTAGATCCTCAATAACTAACTGTGATCTACTGGCTGTCTTTTCATTTTCAATTATCTCACAATAATATGCAACAGAACAGAAAACCCTCAGGACAAAACTTCTTTCTCTCCATAAGCATATTTTTAATTATAATTTTCATAAAAATCATTATGATTCTCCATTTCACTGTTTACCCAAAACCTCCCTGCCTATTCCTTTCACCTATTTTCTCTTCCATAGCAGCATGCATCCTTCTTACTGTTCAATCAGGTCAAATTAGATTGGCAATAGGTGGCTTCATTGCTTTTTTGAGTTCCTCAAATAAATGTAGCACAGATTAGCATTGTTAATACTTGAAATATTATCTTACTGATATTTACCATGTTACTGTAGAAATATGTAAGAAATTTTAGTCGCAGGAATTATTTCAAGTTATGTCGTGTGTAGGCTAGAACTTAGTTTGATGATGACAGGAAGATTTGTTGAAGTACTCATAGATTCTTGATCTTTACATAAAATCAGGAGCAAAGAGTTGAAAAGGTGCTGAATAGAGAAAGTTGAACTTTCAAACATAAACTGTAAAAGGTTCACATGCAGACATTCAGAGTTCATATGCTTTTTACTTTTTTTGAGAATCATAATTGTAATTTATTTCTTAGCCAGTAAGCTTCTATATGAACTTGATTTTTTCTCAGAAAGAGCTTTGGAAAATTCAATAAAGTTATGTTTATACTTCACCAGCATCTCTAATTAATTGTCTATTAAACCTAAATCTTGTTTGTTTGGCCTGTTTCTTGAATTTTACAATGTATGACAGAAATGCAGATGCTACAGATTTCTAACAGAAACTATCTTCAGTCTTTTTTTTTTTTAAAACAGAGTAAAGGCTTTACCCATAAGCAAAAATTCAGTGGTCATAACAGATCCAAGTTGATGAATCCCATTTTCCCTCGTATCATGTTTATGTGAAAAGAACAAATCCCATTCTTTAGGGAGCAGTGTTTCTTAGTATGTTGCATGGATTAGGGATTGCCCATTATCTTGCTTCTGCCTTTGTCACAGGCATTTCAGAACAATGTTTATTGCAATTTATTGCAAAAAAAAAAAAAAACCCACTATTTATTGCAGTGTCAGCCCAACCCAGGATCAGTGATAACATTTCAGGATGTTGTATTAGGAGATCCTCACAAGGCTTACATTTAGAAATTGAAATCTATTTCAAAATATTTTCAAATTATATAGTTTGTGTACTTAGACTGCATACAATTAACACTTTTGCACAGTCTTGAACAAATGAACTTATTCTTAAGGAATTAAAATGTATTTCACATTTGTGGTAGTATATTTGTTATAGTTAATGTAGCAACTCAACATTTTTATACTGCTCTCCAAGCGCAGCACAATTCTCTTATTGGGTGACAGGCAACCAATGCAGAAGTTCTCTAATGATTTTTTCATGCAAATTAATTAGTTAACAGTTACCATTTGGTGTTTTAAAAAGTTGTTTTTTAAAAATCAAAATAGCATGCTTCACTTGGCTCCATAATAATCTATACTATATGTTAGTAAATCCTGAGGAAATCAGATTGACCGATTCAACTGCCACATCAAAACTTCCTTATTCACCCAGTCCTGTACCTGAAGTGGAAGCCTAGTGCCTAGAAGGAGAAACAAAATTTCTACATAGCCAGCGTAACAAGATACAAACTGAAAAGGGGGGGAGGAGAAACGCAAGTAAAAAGAGTTCCAACAACTTTCTTTAGATGCCACAATTTTTTTTTAGATTGCTTAATTTTAATGGGCTTGACTGGTTATAGTCAGGTTTACTGAAGAGTGATAGGGATGTTTCAAGTAAGAAACATTAGTTTAACTTGATGTTATTTGCTCCATGAGTGTGAATGAAGTGGACACATAGTATTCATCGTCAGTCCTGGCTACATATTACAATTACCTGGGAGCTTTGTGGAAAATTCTGATGCATAGGGAATAGGGGGGTAGTGTGGTTGGCACAGGGTGTTGCTGCCTGTGTAGGGTGAGAAGGGTACGGTGCAGGTGGTGTGGGGGCGAGGAGAGCAGGGTGGTGGACCCCCAGCAGGATGACAAGGGCATCTGCGTGGTTGGTAGGGGCACAGCTCCAGCAACGGAGAAGTGATCACACACACAGCAACTGCTCAATTAAGCAAATGTATGGAGGACAATGGAGCCCAGATTCACCCTGTTGGAGAAGGGGGCCAACATGTGTGAATATATATTTATGCATGTGAATATATGTATGAATATGTATGTACTTTTGTATAGATATGTGTGTGAAAAGATTTACAAGAATAAAGTGTGAGAAGAATAAAAAGAAATAAAAATAATATCATAAAAATTGAAGATTAAAAGACATGATCAGAAGTTGATCTTCTGTAGAAAGATATAATTGGATGGAATACATGAAATTGAAGTGCTTAAGAAAATAAAGGAAAAATTATTTGAAATTGAGCAAGTAGATTACAACTTCCTGAGTTATTTAAAATAATAAGGCTAGGGCAGGCCAGGGTGGCTCAGCAGGAACAGTTCTCGTCTGCCACGCCGGAGACCTGGGCTTGATTCCCGGTGTCTGCCTGTGCAAAAACAAACAAACAGATAAACAAAAAATTAGGCTAGATAAATCAACATAATGAATAAATAGTTAAATAAATGAGAAGTAACTACCAAAGCATCATTTTCATATCTAATTCCTCCATACATGTCCATCTGTTATAAGTGGATTATAGCCAATTTACAATAAGAGGGCTATTACTTTACAGTATATTTTTCCACTTGTTATAAATAACATACTGGTATTGTGCACTGCAATTTGTGGTACTTAATTATACTAATCAATTTCTTTAAGCCTATCTTCAATGTCCCTAGTGAATACCCACTAAACCATTAACCGCTGTTACTTTACCATAAATAATTAACCAACCCATAATTACTGTTAATACAATACCCTCCTGTCAGAATCCAGCCTTAATTCCAAAGTTCAAGTTTACCTTTAAAAAAAAAAAAAAACCCAAACCAAAACAACCAGATAAAAAACCTTCTTATTATACATATTAAGTCTTCTGTAGGTCAGGCTGCAAGTAGGAAACTGATGAAGCTGAAGATGAATTCCCCAGAAGAAGACGGATGGCTGAAATAGTGAAAGAAATTCTGTTTTCTGATTACTGAAATCATCAGTTCTCCTTTAAGGCCTGCAACTGATTGGATGAGTCTTTACTTGTTGCTGAAGGAGATCACCTTTGTTGATTGTAGATGCAATCAGCCAGAGATACAATCAACTGACTGATGATTAAATTCATGAAATATCCTCACAGTAAAAATCAGGCCAATGTTTGCTCAAACAAATGGACACCATAGACTAGCCAGTTTGACGCATGAACTTACCTCAAAATCCTTAGAAAACAGCAGCATTCTACATACATCGTTCTTTGTGACTTTTTAAAATACGAAATATGTGCACACATTATTTAAAACAACTATGTACTTTAAAGAATAATTATAATATCTGGTGCATATGCACTTATCAATAAGTAAAGACAATCTCATCCTTGGTTACAGTTACATAGTACTCCATTGCGTAGAACACCACAATTTATTTTACCAAGCCCTTAGTGATTAGACATATGTTTCTAATCTTGGTAATTATAAGAAATGCTGCAATTAATATTACCAAGGCAGAATTTCTAGGTGAAATGATTTGTACCTTTCTAGTTTGAAGAGAATTTTTCAATTTGTTCTGCATAAGGCGTTTACTTTATAAATGTTAGCGTTTAGTATTATTCAATTTTCCTAATAACACCATGAGGTGGTCCCCATGTTACAGAGGAGGAAACTGGAGTTTAATTTAGTCATTTGACTGAGGAACTAACAGAAGATGGGGATTTAAAGCCATGCCCTTCTGACTTCTAAACCTGTGTTTTTTCCACAGATCCAAAGCCCTGGCTTTCCCCAAAAGTCCTCAGTTTAGGAATCTGCTTCTAATTTAGGGCTGATAGGATCCAAACACCATACAATCTTCCAAATTTGTAAGTGAAAACCCTGGTCTCCAAGCTGGTCCCCTGGGGTGAGGGGTGTCTCTAGGTTAAAAAAAAAAAGTACATTCACTTATATTCCCATCATAATGTACCATAATTCTTTATAGCTTCTTCTTTGCAAAAAGTGTGGAGTCAATCCCTGCACATTTTGCCTGTTCATGCCTTGTTCAAATCTGCATACTTGTACATTTGCAAAGCCATGACATCTTCAATTTTCAAGGCAATTCTTTCAGCTCTGAAGCAGAATTTGAAATTAAGCAAATTAGGCATCTTTACCTGAAACAAGACAATGAGATCTGGACACAACTTTGGTCTCTCCAGTTCCTACCCATCCATCCCAGTCTTTTGCCCTCACATTCAGATCCAGGATCTGGGGTGCCCAGACTGAATTCTCCTGTTTAAATGTTACTGCAGTTCTCAGGTCTGAGGTTAAGCCTGAGCTCCCCATCCCTACTTTCTGTCTGGATACCCTGTCCTGTGTCCCAGCTCTCCTAGTCAATAGCTTTTATGGGTCATTTTATGGGTGAGAAGAGAACGTTTAAGATTATAATCTTAACAATGAACATTGAAGAGGATTACGTAACTTCACAGATCACTAGATTGTTTCATAGTTCAAAGATTTTAATTAGAAAGCTGAAGGTTTAAATTAGCTAAGTATTATTTTGAGGAGCTTGGGTAAAACACAGATTGACAGAGAGAACATTTCATTTGAAATTTGGTCCTAAGACTTTGTGTGCTTTTCAACGAAAGCTGTTGATCCTGGCTGCAAAAAATTTCAAGTCCTAAAGGAGAATTAATAATACTTTTTGACAAAAACTAAGTGCACATACTCTGATAAAAAGACAATTATATTTTATTTCAGATTGTGTTTCTTGACAGTACTACTGTTCTTGCTTCATAAAAAAAAATGGAGCCTTTTGCATTGAATAATAGTGAATTTCCATTAGCACAAGTGACATTGAAATAGTCATTCACATATATTTATAAACTAAAACTCATTTTTAAATGTTTGGAAAGGAAGTAGTTTTTACATTCGAGAGAGCATGGTAGCTCTAAAATTTGTTCAGATGGCATGACACCAGTGTTTTTTTGTTAATGACATTAAATAGCGCTATAATGAAATTTAGTAGCTAATGATATTATGGGTCTAAAGAGATATTACTATGGTTGATTATATTTTAAATTATAGACACTGAGCTTTGGAGAAAACTTTATTAGAAAAATTTAACTGAGAAAACTTTACCACTACATACACACACACACACTCATTATGTATATGTATGTGTGTGTATGTGTGTATGTATTTCTTGCTGAGATACTTAGAGCCAGCTTCAAGAACATTGCTATTTCAAGAGTGAAGAATTTCAGAACCATCAGGATAGGCCATTGATTACCAATTAGACAAAGATAGCAATATTCATCAGAGAGAGTGAGGTAAAAAGAGTTTCACATTATTGGTTGTTCTAAAAAGCTTTTATTAGAAAGCAGGTTAACAATTAGTTCTGTAAAATTGAGGGTACAGCTTGAAATCCATGGATTTGCTCTTTCTACCATTCTGACAAATATTTATTCGTGTATTTTTATTATTGACAACAAAATATCATGTTGGTCAATGCTTTTCTTGAGTGTTTGGAAATAAAACACAACATTGGTTGATTTCCTTAGGTACCATGATACCCTCATAAACCCTCATGGGCTTACAAGCAGACAGTTGCCATCCTAAAGGTCTTTGAAACAAAATCTCAATATCATGAAAAAGAACAGAAAAATATAGATTTGGAAAATTAACTTCTTCTGTTAATACTCTAATATTAAAAGAAGTGTATGTTCTAAAAAGCCTGTTGAAGGCTCCATATGGATCACCATGCTGCATGAATTAAAATATCACCTTGAATGTGCAAGAACAGAAATTTAGAGTTATAATTAAAATGAAAACAAAATTAGTTAATTAATTTACTGATTTACAATATCATTGTTTTTCTGGATGGTGATTGTTAAAAATATTATTAATTTCTTTTAGGTAACTGATCTAAGCCACTCTCATTTCTTCCTGGGTAATAGCAAGAGCCTCCTTGCTGCTTTCCTCCTTCTCTCCTGTGTCCTTTCAGGCTTTCTTCATGCAATAGCCAGACCCAGACCATGTTATTCTTTTCCTAAAAGCCTCTGATCTTTGCCATCTAATTCGGAGTGAAAGTCAAAGTCTCTACAAGGCCCTATAAGACCCTCCCGCTTACCTCTTTGTCTCCTTTTCCTGAGTTACCAGCCTCTTTGAAGGTCTTCAAGCATGGCAGGCATGTTCCTTCCTCAGTGTCTTTGCACCTGCTTTACCCTACCTTCTCCAGAATTTTCCAAGTTCATGCTTCACCTCCTTCAGATCAATGAGGCCTTCCCAGGACTCCCATCTAAAACCGAATCCCACTTTATTTTTCCTCTTTGCTATGAGCACTTTCCAATGTGCTATGCATTTAATCTGCTCTTCTTGTTTATTGTCTGTCTGCCCTACACGAATGTTTGCTTGGTATTGTTTGTTTTGTTCTTTATTGTATTCTTAGTCCTTAGAAGGGGAGCTTGGTACAAAGAAGACACTTAATACAAAGGTCCTGCATTCATATGTGAATGAACATGATGTACCACTGCCTTTACACAGGTGTCAATGCCCCAGAGGCCACCAGGAACACACCTGTTGTTAAATGAATTGTGTTAATTATTCATTGCAGTGAGAAAGAGAGCACAGACCCTGAGAAATGCTGGGGTGTCTCAGTAAGAGGATATTTGGGTTTGGGTTTGGAATGTGCAATTTGGGGGAAGGTCTAAGAAAGCAAACGTTTGCTCTAGATTGGATGCTTTTAGAAAGCAGGGGCATTCCTATGATTGGGTGAAGAATCTACGTTCCCTCATTTAGCAAGAGAGAGGGATTTTGTGGGTTACATGATGACCTTGTTTTTTTCTGTGCTTAGACAGAATTATGGTATGGTCCTACCTTGTATCATTTTTATCATGACCCAGAATAACCTTGTCTGTGGTCCACGTCCTGTAAGGTGTTTTATCTCCAACAGGAGAACAATGGGACCTAGCTCTAGTGCCTGGCCAGCTTCTGAGTGTCAAGGGCCACTTTTTTGTTTCTGTTTTTGCTTTTATTTTTACTTTCCCACTAGCAAAAACTTTTGTGAGGAAGGAGTGAGAGGGAGACTAGGAATAATCAGGGGATAGAGCTTTCTTTGCAGACTCTTGTATATGTACCTGGCAGGCCTACCTTCCCCCTAAGCATCTCCTTTACAATCAGGATGAGGGAACTATAACGAAGTGAGGACCTAAGGCCTGCTTAAGACAAGTCAATCCCCACTTTCTGTTGCTTTTGTGCTGTTTCCCTGTCAGTGGGGCAAGAAAATGAGAATTGGTGAAGACGAGGTCAATGCAGCAGTGGCCAAGCCTTCCTCCCTGAGGCTCTTCCTTCCACCAGGGAAGGGGGCTGAGGGGAAAGCGCCTTCCCTTCCGCCTCTGGATTTCAAAAATGTGTCATTTTGCTGAGAATCTTTTTGCCCAGAGGCTTTCAACATGTCTTCACACAAGTTTCCCTATTGAAGCAAGGAACTGGTCCTTCATATATGTTCCCAAAAGAAACCTTAGTCTTGAGGAAAGAGAACTAGGGAATAAAATTTGGGACACGTGTACATTAAACTCCTTACTCATCCCCACCCCCAATATCTTGCGACCCTTCCCAAAGCTTACCACTTGGAGATTTGTTTAAAGGATCAACCATTCCTGGGGAAATTATGAGAAGGAGAAGGGATGGAGGAAGGGAAAGATTGCTTCTGGTAACCCATGGTTAAGTGTGGATAATTGCATGGGTTGCTGTGCTACAACAACATGGTGTAGGTGGGGCTAGAAATTGGGTCCAGAGGGAATTCTTGAGCAAAGGGCACTGTTGGAAGTGTAGGCCTGGGAGGTTTCTGGTGATGAAAGAGAGGAGAAACAGATGGCCAGAGATTGCATGGAGCGGGGAGCGCAGGGGCTGAAAAAGGTCGCTGCTGTTAGTTGCTATTGTAAATGGACTTTTTTCTTGATTTCAGCATCTGTATGTTCATGACTAATATGTAGAAATACTACTGATTTTTCTGTGTTGATCTCATACCCTGCAACTTCATTTAATTTTTTATTATCTCTGTTTGCTTTATGTTTTTTAAGGATTTTCTACATATAGCATAATGTCAACTGTAAATAGGGAAAGTTTCACTTCTTCTTCTCAAATTCTTATTTCCATTTTCTTGCCTAATTGCTCTGGCTACAGCTTCCAGTATAATGTTGAATAAAAATGGTGATAGTGGGCAGCCTTATATTTTTCCTGATCTTATAAGAAAAGTTTTCAGTCTTTCACCATTGAGTATGATGTGAACTGTCAGTTTTTCATATATACTCTTTATTGTATTGAGGAAGTTTCCTTCTATTCCTAGTTACCTAAGTGTTTTTATCAGGAAGTGATGGTAGATTTTGTCAAATGCCATTTCTGTATTAGTTAATTTTCTTATATGAAACCACCTTTGCCTTCCTGGAATAAATCCCACTTGATCAAGGTATATAATTCTTCTAATGTGCTATTGGATTGGGCCTGCTAATATATTTTTTGGGATTCTTTAATCTATATTCATAATGGATATTGATATATAATTTTATTTTATTGTGGTATCTTTCCTGGATTTCATATGAGGATGATGTTGGGTTCATAGAATGAGTAAGGCATAGTTTCCTCCTCTTGAATACTATGGAAGAGTTTGAGGAGGAGTGGTGCTAATTGGAATGTTTGATAAAATTCACCTGTGAAGCCATCTTTTCTTGAGTTTTTCTTTACTGGTAGGTGTTTCATTATTGATTTAGTATTTTACTTGTTACTGAAGTAAAAGATCTATTTTTTTCTTGAGTCAGTGTAGGTGGCTTGTGTGTTTCTGAGCATTTGTCCATTTCATCCAGGCTACCTAATTTGTTGGGATACAGTTGTTCATAGTATCTTGTTATACTACTTTTTATTTCTGCTGGGTAGTTAGTAATATCCCCCCATTTTATTTCAGATTTTAATTGTGTCATCTATCTGCTTTTCTTTGTCAATGTAGATAAAAGTATGTTAATTTGTAAGAATATTTTCAAAGAACCAACTTCTGGTTTCTTCATTCTCTGTACTGTTTCTTTTTTTCCTCCTCTCTATCATTTATCTCTGGTCTAATCTTTGTTATTTTCTTTTTTATGTATGCTCCTGGTTAAGTTTCCTGTTCTCTTTTAGAAACTTCAGTTATGAGTTTACGTCCCTGTTGATGTTTCTCCCTCTCTTTTTTTTCTTTTAATGTTTTTACTGAGAACTTCACACATATACATTACATACATGGTGTACAATTAATGGCTCACAATATTATCATATAGCTGTGTATTCATCACCATGATCATTTTTTAGAATATTTGCATCACTCCAGGAAAAAAAAAAGAAAAGACTCACACATACCATACACTTTACCTTTCCTTCTCATTGATCACTAATATTTTCATCTACCCAATTTATTTTCCCTTTGTCACCCTATTATTTATTTATTTTCATCCATTTTTTTTAGTCATCTGTCCATACCCTGAATAAAAGGAGCATCAGACACAAGGTTTTCACAATCACACAGTCACATTGTTAATATTATATGTTTATGCATATAATATTATATGCATATATAATGTGCTAGAACACAGCTCAACAGTTTCAGGTATTTCCCTCCACCCACTCCAATACACCATAAACTAAAAAAGGATATCTATGTGATGCATGAGAATAACCTCCAGGGTGATCTCTAGTCTCTGTTTGAAATCTCTCAGCTACTGAAACTTCATTTTGTCTTGTTTCTCTCTTCCCCCTTTTGGTCAGGAAGGCTTTGTCAATCCCTTGATGCACGGTCCTAGGTCATCCCTGGATTTCTGTCCCATATTGCCAGGGAGATTTACACTCCTGGGAGTCATGTCCCAAGAAGGAGGGACAGCAGTGATTTCACCTGCCACATTTGCTTAGAGATAGAGCTCACATCTGAGCAACAAAAGGTTGAGCACATACATTCTTAACATACAAATATTCCATACATGGTATACAATCAATGGCTCACAGTATCATCACATAGCTGTATATTCATCACCATGATCATCTTTCAGAACATTTGCATCACTCCAGAAAAAGAAATAAACAGAAAACAAACAAGCCATACATACTATGCCCCTTACCCTTCCCTCCCATTGACCATTAGCAGTTCCATCTATCCAATAAAAATTTTTTAAATTTTAACATTTGGTCCCCCAAGTATTTATTTATTTTTAATCCATATGTTTTGCTCATCTGTCCATACCATTAGTCAATTTATTTATTTATTTTTAATTCTTTTTATTAATTTTTAAATTAAAAAAATGACAACAAAGAAGCACAAACCTTCTTAACATATGATCATTCTGTTCTACATATATAATCAGTAATTCACAATATCATCACATAGTTGCATTTTCATCATCATGATCATTTCTTAGAACATTTGCATCAATTCAGAAAAAGAAATAAAAAGACAACAGAAAAAAATTCATACATGCCATACCACTTACCCCTCCCCTTCACCGATCACCAGCATTTCAATCTACTAAATTTATTTTAACATTTGTTCACCTTATTATTTATTTATTTTTAATCCATATGTTTTACTTGTCTGTCGATAAGGTAGACAAAAGGAGCATCAGACACAAGGCTCTCACAACCACGCAGTCACACTACGACAGCCATATCATCATACAATTATCTTCAAGAAACATGGCCACCGGGGCACAGCTCCACATTTTCAGACAGGAATGGCTTTTTAAAAGGGGAATTTAATAAGTTGTTAGTTTATAGTTCTAAGGCTGAGAAAATGTCCCAATTAAAACAAGTCTGTAGAAATATCCAATTTAAGGCATCCAGGGAAAGATACCTTGATTCAAGAAGGCTGATGCTGTTCAGCATTTCTCTCTCAGCTGGAAAGGCACATAGCAAACATGGCAGCATTTGCTGGCTTTCTCGTGGCTCTACAAAAGGAACACTCTCCAAAATATTTCCCTTTTAAAGGATTCCAGTAAGCAACTCCACCTTCAATGGGTGTAGACACACCTCCATGAAAATCATCTAACCAAAAGTTACCACCCACAATTGGGTGCATCACATCTCCACGGGAACAATCAAAATGCTTCCACCCAGCAATATTGAGGATTAAAGGACATGGCTTTTCTGGGGTCCATCACAGATTCAAACCAGTACAGTGCTCAACTAAACTCACCATATGAGTTAAATTAAATAACTTGCTATCCAAAATACAAATTTTGCACCAAATAAACATGTCTACTTTGTTCTCAGACAGAAGTTGAAATTTTAAGATATGGACCATATCATAGTTGACCCTTATTCTGATAAACCTTAGTCCATTCAAGATAAGCTTCATTCATATTTCTACTTGAGGTCTGATCACTTTTTCAACTTTTTAAATAGTTCCTGTATCAGGTACTTCTGACTTTCATAGTTTCAGAGCTCTAACTCTGAGTCTCAGGTGTCACATAAATACCCAAAGTTTCTGGGAATGACTGTAATATATGCAAACAGCTTATTATCTCAGAATTTAGAACTAACAGGTACCCCTCCTGAATGTATGTGACTGCTGTCTGAGTTTACAATCTAGGACACTTTACAATAGGCCCCAACCTGATAAACCACGCTCTCGACTTTAGTTCACCGAGTTTTTACATTACAGTTAGTCTATATGAGGAATGATAATATTTGTCTTTTTGTTCTTGACATTTCTTTAAACATACAGTCCTAAAGGTTCATTTACCTAGTTGCACACCTCACAACTTCATTCCTTCTGGCCACTCAGTAGTTCATTGTATGTATACATCATAGTTTCCTTTCCATTTCTCTGTCATTGTACCCTTAGGCCACCTCCATCCATTGTGGATAGGGAACAATGCTGCCTTAAACACCAGTGTGCAGATGTCCATTCCTGTCCCCACACTCCAGGTATGTACTCAGCAATGGGAGTTTCAGGATCGTATGGCAAACCTATCCCTAGCCTCCTGTGGAACCCCCACACTGTGCTCCAAGGGAATGCACCACTCATTTTCCCTATCAACAGTGAGTAGGTCCATCTCTTTCTCTGCATTTTCTCTAGCACTTGTTTCCTTCTTTTCATTTTTAAATTGTTTTATTCACACACCATAAAATCCAACCTAAGTGTGTAGACATACCTGCGCCCCCATATTCTATCTGAAGACATTTTCTTTTCTGTCACAAAGAATCCAAACCCCTTTCCCATGCCCCACACCTGTTGACCTTTAGTTGTAGCATAATGCCTTTGTTACATTCAGTGGAAGCATTTTACGATGTTACTGTTGAATATAGACCCCAGCTTGCAATGATTGTACTTTTTCCCATATACTATCTATTTTCAACACCCTGCAATATTGACATACATTTGTTCTCCTTCATGCAAAGGTTTTTTTTCTTAATTTTTTAAATTGTATAGTATAACATACATACAAAGCAAAGAATTAAAAAAGCAATAGTTTTCAAAGCACTCTTCAACAAGTAGTTACAGGACAGATTCCAGAGTTTGTCATGGGCTACTATACTATCCTCTCATATTTTCCTTTCTAGCTGCTCCAGAATATAGGAGGCTAGAGGGCTTAAATATTTTTATTATCAGAATCGACTTTTTTTCCTTCCTTTTTTGTGAAAAATAACATGTATACAAAGAAGCTATAAACTTCAAAGCACAGCACCACAATTAGTTGCAGAACATATTTCAGAGTTTGACATGGGTTACAATTCCACAATTTTAAGTTTTTACTTCTAGCTGCTCTAAAATACTGGAGACTAAAAGAGATATCAATTTAATTATTCAGCATTCATATTCATTTTTAAAATCCTATCTTCTCTGTATAACTTCATCATAACCTTTGATCTTTCCATCCCACTCTTTAGAGGTGTTTGTGCTATGGTAATTCTGAATTTTTTACATTGGAAGGGTCTGTCAATAATAAGGGGTAGGGAGATGGAACTATACAATGTTCTGGAGAAGCTGGGCTAGCTTTCAGGACTTATCTGGACCAGGGACCCATCTGGAGGTTGTAGGTTTCTGAAAAATTACTCTAGTGCATGGAGCCCTTGTGGAATCTTATATATTGCCCTAGGTATTCTTTAGGATTGGCTGGAATGGTTGTAGTTGGGGTTTGGCAGGTTTTGATAGGTAGCAAGGTCTAACTGAAACTTGCAGAAGAGTAACCTCCAGAGTAGCCTCTCAGCTCTATTTGAACTCTCTTTGTCACTGATACTTGATTAATTACACTTCTGTTCCCCCTTTTTGTCAGGATGGAATTGTTGATCCCATGGTGCCAGGTCTGGATTCATCCCTGGGAGTCCTCTCCCATGTCGTCAGGGAGACTTTCACCCCTGGATGTCATGTTCCACATAGGGCCTGAGGACAATAATTTCACTTGCTGAGTTGAGCTTCGAGAGACTGAGACCACATCTGAGCAATGAAAGAGGTTCTCCAGAAGTAACTTTAGGCATGCCTATAGGTAGTCTAAGCTTCTCCGCTAACTACATAAGCTTCACATGATTGCACGCATGGCCTATTGATTTGTGTGTCCCTTAAGTTTGACACAGTATCAGGGGATTCCCTGGTGGTAAGATTTGATAGCTGCATAATATTCCTCCCACCCCTCAGGGGACTATGCCAATACTTTTTGCTTCTCTGCTTAATATACTCTTGGATGTATCCAGGCATTACAATAACCTATACAGGATTAAAGGACTTCTTTCTTATTCTGTGCTCCCTGTGTTTCATTTGTTCAAATGAACTATACAAATAGGTTTAATTAGATTATGCACTACAGAAAATTTCAGTTCCAGATGAAATAAACCTTTCTTCTATTGGTTTCATGGAGCATGTGTGTTTCTAAACTGCAGACACTGTCTTCCTTACCCCTATGTTCTGAATTACTTTAACCCCAACCTGTCCAGCTTCATTCTTATCTCTAAGTATCAGGTTATGTATATATAAAACAGCCTCTCAAAATCCAGAAATAATAATCAGCACTCTGGACTTAATGTGTCTGCTCTAAAAGCTTACAATCTAGGCCCCTGTTTTCTTATAAGCATTTTCTAAGAGTGACCATAACACTCTTGTTCTTTTGTTTCTATCTTATTTTGTCTCACCAAATGTCCCACATGTTCATTCACATCGTTGTATGCCTCACAACCTTTTTGTAGCAGCACAACCTTTGTTCATAAGTATACACCATTGTTTGCGAATCTACTTCTCAATCAGTGCATCCTTCAGCAACCTGCATTCATCGGGCATCATGTAGAGGGTTCAAAGTCCACAGTCCATCAACATTCTCAATTTTAGATATTTCATTGTTCCCAAGAAAAAGAAAACCAATAAACACACCCTTGCCAAATAGGAAATCTAAACGTCCACTTAACTCTTGTCCCTCCCCCCATTATTTACCTTTGCTGCTGCTATGATAGTGCTGATGGTTTCCTTTTGAACATTGCTTATAGCTTGCAATAGCGGTTCTCCCCCTGTACCCTGGACTTAAACACTCTTTCTACAAGAATCATATCTTTGAAATAATTCTTGTGAGAAACAATTCATATTTCACATTTTGTTGATCCACTCATCTGTTGATGAGCATTTGGTTTGTTTCCATCTTTTGGCAATTGTGAATAATGCTCTTATGAACATTGGTGTGCAAATGTCTGTTTGTGTCATGCTTTCAGCTTTTCTGGGTATATACCAAGTAGTGCTATTGCTGGGTTATAGGGCAACTAGATATTTAGTTTCCTAAGGAAATGGCTTAATGTAAATGGCTAAGGAAATGGCTAATGTAAATGGCTAAGGAAATGGCTAATGTAAATGGCTGTGCCATTATACATTCCCACCAGCAGTGCGTAAGTGTCCCAGTTTCCCCACATCCTCTCCGACATTTATAGTTTCCTGTTTGTTTAATACCAGCTATTCTTATAGGTGTGAGGTGATATCTCATTGTAGTCTTGATCTGCATTTCCCTTATAGCCAATGACAATGAGCATCTCTTCATGTGCTTTTGAGTCATCTGTATTTGCTCTTCAGAAAAATGCTTATTCATATCTTTAGCCCATTTTATAATTGGGTTGCTTGTTCTTTTGTTGTTGAGTTGTATGATTTCTTTGTATATACAGGAAATAAAATCTTTGTTCTATATGTTATTTCCAATTATTTTCTCCTATTGAGTTGGCTGCCTCTTCACCTTTTTGACAAAGTCTTTTGAGGTGCAGAAGCATTTGAATTTGAGGAGTTCCCATTTATATATTTTTTCTTTTGTTGTTTGTGCTATTACTAGATCTCAAAGATGTTTTCCTGCATTTTCTTCTAGAAGCTTTATGGTGCTTGTCTCATATTTAGGTGTTTCATCCACTTTGAGGCAATTTTTGTGTTGGGTGTAGGATAAGGGTCCTTTTTCATTCTATTGGCTACTGATATCCAGTTCTTCCATGCCTAATTATTGAAAAGACTGTTTTGTCCTGTTTCAGAGGATTTGGGGGCCTTGTCAAAAATCAGTTGACCATAGATTTGGCAGTCTATTTCTGCACTCTTGATTAGATTCCATCAGTCAATGTTTTGTTCTTTGTGCCAGTACCAAGCTGTTTTACAATATGTGTGGCTTTACGATAGGTTTTAAAGTTAGGGAATATTAATCCTCCCACTTCACTTTTCTTTTTTCGGATGCTTTGAGCTATTCAGGGGCTCTTTCCCTTCTAGATGAATTTGGTAATTAGGTTTTCTAAATCTTAAAAGTAGATTGTTGGAATTTTGATTGATACTGTGTTGAATCTGTATATCAATTTGGGGAGAATTGACATCTTAACTATATTTAGCCTTCCTATCCATGAACAGGGAATGCATTTTCACCTATTTAGATCTCCTCTGATTTCTTTTAGCAATGTTAATTAGTTTTCTAAATAAAAGTCCTTTATGTCCCTAGTTAAATTCATTCTTAAGTACTTGATTCTTTTAGTTGTTATTTTGAATTAATTTTTTTCCTTAACTGAATCCTCAGCTAGGTCATTGCTTGTGTAGAAATGTTACCAATTTGCACATTGATTTTATATCCTGCTACCTTGCTGAATTTGTTTATTAGCTCAAGTAACTTTGCTGTAGATTTCTCAAGATCTTCCAAGTATAGTATCATATCATCTGCAAATAATGAGAGCTTTATTTCTTCCTTTCCACTTTGGATGCCTTTTATTTCTTTGTCCCGCCTGATTGCTCTAGCTAGAACTTCTAGCACAATGTTGAATAATAGTGGTGACAGCGGGCATGCTTGTCTTGTTCCTGATCTTATGGGGAAAGCTTTCAGTCTCTCTCCTTTGAGTACGATGCTGGCTATTCTTTTTTTCTTATATCCCCTTTATCATATTGAGGTAATTACCTCTGATTCCTCTCTTTTGGAGTGTTTTTATCAGAAAAGGATGCAGAATTTTGTTGAATGTGTTTTCAGCATCAATCATGATGCTCATGTGATTTTTCTCTTTTGATTTGTTAATGTGCTGTATTACATTAATTGATTCTCTTGTGTTAAACCATCCTTGTATTCCTGGTATAAACCCCACTTGATCATGATGTATAGTTCTTTTAATATGTTGTTGGATTCAATCTGCTAATATTTTATTGGGATTTTTTGTATCTATGTTCATTAGGGAGATTGGCCTGTGGTTTTCCTCTCTTATAGCACTTTACCTGGTTTTGGTATTAAAATGATATTAGCTTCATAAAATCAGAGTTCCTTTTTCCTCAATTTTTTGGAAAAGTTTGAGCAGGATTGGTGTTCATTCTTTTTGAAATGTTTGATAAAATTCCCCTGTTATGGGCATCTGGCCCTGGGCTTTTCTTTGTAGGAAGATTTTTGATGACCAATTGAATCTCTTTACCTGTGATTGGTTTGTTGAGCCCTTTTATTTCTTCCTGAGTCAGTGTAGCTTGTTTGTGTGTCCCCAGGAATTTGCCCATTTCATCTAAGTTGTCTAACTTGTTGGCATACAGTTGTTCACAGTATCCTCAAAAGATTTCTTTTATTTTTTCAGGGTCTGCGGTAGTGCACCTCTTCTCATTTCTGATTTTTTAATTTGCATTCTCTTTTTTTTTTCTTTGTCAGTCTTGCTAGTGGCCCATCGATTTTATTGATTTTCTCAAAGAACCAACTTTTGGTTTCATTGATTCTTTCTATTGGTCTTTTATTCTCCCATTTATTTATCTGTGCTCTAATCTTTGTTATTTTTCTTCTTCTATTTGCTTTGGGGTTATTTTGCTGTTCTTTTTCAAGTTCCTCCAGGTGTGCTGTTAAGTGCTTGATATTTGCTCTTTCTTGTTTTTTAATACAGGCATTTAGGGCAATAAATTTCCCTCTCAGCACAACCTTTGCCACATCACATAAGTTCTGATAAGTTGAATTCTCATTTTCATTCATCTCCAGATAGGTACTGATTTCCCTAGTAATTTCTTCTTTGACCCATTGGTTGTTTAAGAGTGTGTTATTTAATCTCCATATATTTGTGAATTTTCTTGATCTCTGGCAGTCATTGAGATGCAGCTTTATTTCATTGTGATCAGAGAAAGTGCTTTGAATAATTTCAATGTTTTTAAATTTATAAAGACCTGTTTTGTGCCCCAGCATATGATCTATCCTGGAGAATGTTCCATGAGCACTAGAGAAGAATGTGTATCCTTCTCCCCTAGTGCTCATGGGGGTGCAATGGTATGTCTGTTGTGTCTAATTCATTTATCAAGTTATTTAACTTCTCTGTTTCTTTGTTGATATTCAGTCTGGCTGTTCTGTCTATAGAGAAGAGTGGTATATTGAAGTCTCTTACTGTTATTGTTGAAACATCTGTCACTCCCTCAGTTTTGCCAATGTCTGTCTTGTGTACTTTAGAGCCCCTTGATTAGGAGCATAAACATTTATGATTGCTATATCTTCTTGATGAATTGTCCCTTTAATTAATATATAGTGTCCTTCTTTGTCTCTTATGATGTCTTTACATTTAAAGTCTATTTTGCCTGATATTAGTATAGCTACTCTTACTCTCATCACTTTGAAAGTCAACAGACTAAACTTACTAATTAAGAGATATGGATTGGCAGAATGGATTAAGAAACATAATCAAGCTACATGCTGCTTACAAGAGACTCATCTTAGACTCAAGGATACAAATAGTTTGAAAGTGAAAGATGGAAAAAGATTTTCCCACACAAATTGTAAACAAAATTAACTGAATGTGAACTCACCTGAACAGCACTGTTCTTGGAGATCGACAAAAAGAACATTCTAAAACTTAGAAAACACAAATGTGATTGGCTGAAGGATGTAAGCCCTCCTCCAGGATGACGTGTCTGCCTATGGATATCAGTTGCCAGAGAAACCTGGCTTTAGTATGGTGGTTGAAGGAGCAGTGTTGATCACACATCTGCTGGGAAGAGCTGGATTCTCGTTTCAGGTCACCATCAGAAAAGCAAAGTTTATTGTCCAGTAAGGATCAGAAGACCTGATCCTGATTGCAGAGCCATCCCTGATTTCTGATTACACAGTCTTGGATATCTGCTTCTTAGGTGGTATTTCAAACCTTATCCTTCCAGATCTCCCAGAATATCTGAGAGTCTATCTGGGAAAGCACTAGTTCTTGGAAAGGGAAGAAGGAAGAAGATTATTGGTTGGAATAAAAGCAGGGTTGAATGAGTTCCAGAAAGCAGGGTTCTCAACCTCTTGGACAACCAACCGTATGGGTCTGGTGACTCCTGTGTTCCTTCCTCCCTATGGAAATGTGTATCTGTATCCTATGAATGTTCTTTCTTTGTATGTTGGCAATAAATAACTTGCTATGAGTTTTCAAATGTCCAGAGCAAATGGAGAGAATTTTTGACTTAGGACAGACCATGCCTGTAACTGACTTGATAGAGATTTTATACTGTATCTAATTTGGTACTTCATTTGTATTGCTGCTGAAAGGTTTAAGGTTTTCTGATACTGTTATGGAATGAATGTATTTTGCATTTGGAAAGAGCATGTCTTTTGAGGGTCCAAAGGGTGGAATGTGCCAGTCTGAATCTGTGGTGGACTCCAGAAAAGCCATGCCCTTTGATCCTCATTCAATATTTCTGGGTGGGAGCATTTTGATTGTTTCTATGAAGATGTGACCCACCCAATTGTAGGTGGTAACTTTTGATTAGATGATTTCCATGGAGGTGTGTCTCCACCCACTGAAGGTGGAGTTGCTTTCTGGAATCCTTTAAAAGAGGAAACAGTTTGGAGAGAGTCCCTTTTTGGTAGAGCCACGTGAAAGCCAGCAGATGCTGCCATATTCACCATGTGCCCTTCCAGCTGAGAAAGAAATGTTGAACATCATCGGCCTTCTTGAACCAAGGTATCTTTCCGCGGATGCCTTAAATTGAACACTTCTATAGACATGTTTTGATTGGGACATTTTCTCGGCCTTAGAACTAGTAAACTAGCAACTTATTTAATTCCCCTTGTTAAAACCATTCCATTTCTGGTATATTGCATTCAGGCAGCTAGCAAACTAGAACAGATTTTGGTACCAAGCAACTTGTGTGGGAAAATCTTTTTCCATCTTTCGCTTTCAATCTGTTTGTATCCTTGAGTTTAAGATGAGTCTTTTGTAAGCAACATGTAGCTGGATTATGTTTCTTAATCTATTCTGCCAATCCATATCTTTTAATTAGTAAGTTTAGTCTGTTGACTTTCAAAGTTATTACTGAAAAGGCATTTCTTGAATCCACCATCTTATCTTCTTAATTTTATTTGTCAGATCTATATATTCTTTTCCCTCTTTCTCTTTGTATTCTTTAAATTACCTTAGTGGTATTCTTCAATTCTCTGCCCTCCTCCAGACCTCCCTCATCTGTCTTTTTTTTTTTCAGCTGATGGAACTCCTTTTGGTATTTCTTGTAGAATTCGTCTCTTGTTGATGAATTCTTTCAAGCTCTTTGTCTGTGAAAACTTTAATCTCTTCCTCAGGTTTTTTTTTTTTTTTTTTTTGGTACCTCAGTTTTGAAGGACAATTTCACTGGGTACAGAATTCTTGGCTGGAAGTCCTTCTCTTTCAGGATCTTGAATATATCATACAAGTGCCTTCTTGCCTCCAGGGCACTAGTTGAGTTGTCTGAACTCAGTTTTATTTGTTTTCTCTTGTACGTAGTAGATTGTTTCTCTCTTGCTGTTTTTGGGATTTTCTACTTCTCTTCAACATTTGGCAGACTGATTAGTATGTGTCTTGGGGAAGCCTATTTGGATTTATTCTGTTTGGAGTTCATTTGGCTTCTTTGACTTGTATATTTATATCTTTATGAGGGTTGGGAAGTTTCCCCCCATTGTATCCTCAACTACTCTTCCTAGCCCTTGGCTCCTCTCTTCTCCTTCTGAGACAACAATGATTCTTATATTTGTGCCCTTTGTTTTGTCTATCATTTCCCTGAGATCCAATTCAATTTTTCCATCTTTTTTGCCATATGCTGTTTTGAGTCTTTGAAGTCAGTTATCCTGTCTTCTACATCACTTATTCTTTCTTCTGTCTCTTCAAAGCTGGTGTTGTGTGCATCTAGTATGTTTTTCATTTGGTCAACAGAGTCTTAAATCTCTGTGATATCTGCTATTTTTCTATTTATTCTTTCAAATTCCTCTTTATGCTCT
This sequence comes from Tamandua tetradactyla, assembly GCF_023851605.1. Taxonomy (NCBI): domain Eukaryota; kingdom Metazoa; phylum Chordata; class Mammalia; order Pilosa; family Myrmecophagidae; genus Tamandua; species Tamandua tetradactyla. The sequence goes on from NC_135327.1 coordinate 164,934,844, forward strand.
TCTAATGTCTTCTTGACCTCCTTTATGTCATTTGATACCCCACTTATTTTATTAAGTAGAGTTGTATGAACATTTTTGATTAGTTGTTCCAACGTCTGCATCTCTTCTGGTGTTTTAATTTGGTCATTAGGCAGGGCTTTATCTCTCTGGTTTGTGATATGTTTAGTGATCTTCTGCTGTTTTTGTGGCATGTAAATATTTTGATTGATTTACTTTGAGAGTTGATTTCTTTCAGTAGCTTAAGGCCTTGTGTTTGTGGGATGGTTGTACAGCAGGGAGCAGGGTACAGGGTGGGGCACTCAGTGCAGTGATTTGTTTCAAGGCAGATATAAGTACAGGCTAGGGATGTTACACTGATTCTTGTGAACATAGGTGCCCAGTGGCTAGGCAGGACATAAAGGTGCAGGTGCACCGGTCTGGGGGCCATAACCCTGGTGTGTCCTGGTCTAAGGCACAGGGTACTTTGTGCTCATGCATAGAGCTGTGGCAGCAGGTTGGCCTTAGGCCTTCATGGATTGGGGGCAGATGTGACCCAGCTGCACAGGTCAGCACTTTCTCAGAGTTGGGAAGTGTGGCTGAGGGCCTTGTGCATGTGCGGTTCTAAGAGTGCTGTAAAGTGTGATTCCCAGAGCTGAATGATGTGATTGGGGGCCCATGTGCATGCGAGGGCTTAGGAGTGCTGTAAACTGATGCTCAGAGCTCAGGGTGGGGGTGGAATGAGGCTGTGTGAACCTATGGGCATGAAGGTTAGTGCCCACAGCCTTTATGCACTGGCAACAGACTGCAGGAAACAGGAAGGGGAAGGGGTGCAAGAGATGTGGGTTGGGGTGCACTTGGGGTGAGGATGGGGGTATGGGGCAGGTACATGCACTGGGGGCTGGTGGGGTGGAGCCACCTGGAGCACGGGGAATGGTAGTGTGTCACGGGGTTCGGGTGTGTGGGGTGTGGGGTGAGTTGCTGGTCACGGGGCTGCACTGGTGAAGGTTGTGTGCCCAAAGAACATGGCTTGGCTTATGTCCTAGTCCCCAGTTCTCATTTGTGCATTCCCGTGGGCTCTGTGCTTCTCTGTCAGGTTCCAGCTTTCTGCTGCTCAGTTCCTTGGCCTCTGCAATCAGGGCTGCCATATATGGTACAAAAGACTCTCCCAGGTCAGCTGCACTCTTGAATCACTGCCTCAGTCACCCTCCTGTCCCTTCTCTAACTTTTCCATGAAGCAGGGCTAACCTTGAGCTACTCTATTCAGCCATCTTCCCAGAAGTCCAACCAAAGATGTTTTCTTATTTCTACATTTAATATCACCATGATTGTCCACTGTAGGCATTCCTAGTTATACCATCTCAGTCTTTATCCTCTCTCTTTCCTTCTGGTTTCATATGTACCAGCCCTTTTCCCCTCAGTCATACTCATATTCAGCTTCATTCAGTCTACTTATATTACTGTGCTATCCACAATCAGGTAGTATTGTGCTATCCACTTCTGAATTTTTACAGTCAGTCTTGTTGCACAATCTGAATTATTTCAGCACCAATTGCAGCTTCTTTAGCCACTCATCCATTGATGTACATTTGGGCTGTTTATATCTCCTGGCCATCATAAATAATGCAACTATAAATATTGGTGAGCAAATGCCTGTTTGTGTCCTTGCGTTGAGGTCTTCTGAATATATACCTAGTAATGGGATTGCTGGGTCATATGGCAATTCTATACTTAGCTTCCTGAGGAAATATCAAAGGGCCTTCCAGAGCAATTGTAGCATTTTACTTTCCCACCAACAGTGGATAAGTGTGCCTCTTTCTCCACATCCTCTCCAGCATTTATAATTTTCAATTTTACTGCTCATGGCAATTCTAGTGGGTGTCAGATGATATCTCATTGTGATTTTGATTTGCATTTTCCTAATAGCCAGTGAAGTTGGGCATCTTTTTATATGCCTTTTAGCCATTTCCTCTTCTGAAAAATGTCTGTTCATGTCTTTTGCCCATTTTTTAATTGGTTTGTTTGTCTTTTTCTTGTTGATTTGAAGTATCATTTTATATATTCTGGATACTAAACCCTTATCTGATATGTAACTTCCAAATATTGTCCCCCATTGCATAGGCTGCCTTTTTACTTTCTTGACAAAGTTCTTTGATGTACAAAAGTGTTTAATTTTGAGGAGTTCCCATTCATCTATTTCTTTTTTCAATGCTTATGCTTTGGGTGTAAGGTCTAGGAAAATGCTTCCTATTATAAGTTTTATAATATAGTTCCCTACATTTTCTTCTAAAAGCTTTATGATCTTAGCTAAAATGTTTAGATCTTTGATCCATTTTGAGTTAGTTTTTGTATAAGGTGTGAAAAATGGATCATCTTTCATTCTTTTGCATATGGATGACCTGTTCTCCAAGGAGCATTTACTGAAGAGGTTGCTCTGTCCTGGATGGATTGGCTTGACTGCCTTATCAAATATCAATCATCTGTAGATGAGAGGGCCTATTTCTGAACACTGTATTTGATTCCATTTAGTCAATATATCTATATTAATGCTGGCAACATGATGTTTTAACCTCTGTATCTTTGTAATATGCTTTAAAATTGGGTAATGTGAGACCTCCCGCTTCATTTCTCCTTCTCAAGATATTTTTAGCCATTTGGGGCATGCTTCCCTTCCAAATATATTTGCTTATTGGTTTTTCTATTTCTGCAAATTAAGTTGTTGCAATTTTAGTTGGTATTGTATTGAATCTATGAATCAATTTGGGTAGACTTAACATCTTAACTATATTTAGTCTTCCAATCCATGAGCATGGTATGCACTTCCATTTCCTTAGGTCTTCCATGATTTTTTTTAGCAATTCATTTTAGTTTCCTGCATGTAGGTCTTTTGTATACTTCATTATATTTATTCCTGTATATTTGATTCTTTTGGTTGCTGTTGTAAATGGATTTTTTTTCTTGATTTCCTCCTCAGACTGCTCATTACTAGGGTCTAAAAACATTATTGATTTTTGGGTGTTGATATTGTACCCTACCACTTTGCTGTACTCATTTAGTAGCTTTACAATAGATTTTTTGGGATTTTTGACATACAGTGTTATGTCATCTGCAAACAGTGAGAGTTTTATTTCTTCCGTTCCAGTTTGGATGCCTTTTATTTCTTTTTCTTGTCTACTTGCTCTGGCTTGAACTTCCAGCACAATGCTGAATAACAATGGTGACAGTGGGCATCCTTATCTTGTTCCTCATTTTAGAAGGAAACTGTCAATCTTTCCCCATTGAGGATGATGTTAGCTGTAGGTATTTCATATATTCCTTTTATCATGTTGATGAAGTTCCCTTCTATTCCTGTCCTTTGAAGTATTTTCATCAAGAAAGGATGTTGAATATTGTCAATTGCCTTTCTTGCATCAATTGAGATGATCAATTGACCATGTGTTTTTTCGGTTTTGAATTGTTGACATGGTATATTACATTAATTGATTTGCTTATGTTGAACCATCCTTGCATACTTGGAATAAACCCCACATGGTCATGATATATAATTCCATTAATGCACTACTGGATTTGATTTGTAAGTATTTTTGTTGAAGATTTTTGCATCTATATTCATTAGTGAGATTGGTCTCTTTTTCTCTTGTAGTATCTTTGTCTAGCTTTGGTATTAGGGTGATGTTGGCTTCATAGAATGAGTTAGGTAGTTTTCTCTTCTCTTTGAGTTTTTTGAAGAGTTTGAGCAGGATTTGTTCTAATTCCTTCTTGAATGTTTGGTAGAAGTCATATGTGAAGTCATCTAGTCCTGGACTTTTCTTTTTTGAGAGTTTCTGGATGACTGATTCAATCTCTTTACTTGTGATTGGTTTGTCGAGGTTATCTATTTCTTTTAGAGTCAATGTTGCTTGTTCAAGCCTTTCTAGGAAGTTGCCCATTTCATCTATTTTGATACATTCATTTCTGATTGTAATTATTTATATCTTCTCTCTCTCTCTCCCTCTCTCTTCGACCTAGACTTAAAGTCTGTTATATCTGATAGTATAGATATCTCAGCTTTCTTTTGGTTACTATTTGCCTGGTATATTTTTTCCATCTTTTAACTTTCAACCTATGTATATCTTTTAATTTTAGGGGGGTGTCTTGAAAACAGAATATAGTGGTGTCATACTTTTTATTCATTCTGCCAATATCTGATTTTTGACTGGAGAGTTTCATCCATATACATTGAAGGAGTTGTATATCTTTTTCATATATTTTCTTTGTCATTAACTTGAGGCTTAAATTTAACATCATAAATCTGTAACCACCATGTTTGATTTGATACCAACATAACTTCAATAAAATACATGCTGTTCCTATTCTTTTCCATCCCCCCACCTTTTTGTTTTACTTATTACGAATGAGATCTTTATATATTTTATGTTCAAACTATATGCTTAACATTACTATATATGCCTTTGCATTTTAGAACCTGTAGGTAGTAAAAGTGCAGTTACATACCAAAATACACATACACAATACAATAGTATTGACATTTATAGCTACCCATATTGTTATCTGTACTGAAGGTCCTTATGTCTTTGTGCCACTTTAATCCACTGTCTAGTGTCCTCTCCTTTTAGTCTGAAGGACTTGCTTTAACAGTGCTGGTAAGGAAGGTCTAATGCTGACAAACACAGTCAGCTTTTGTTTATCTGCAAATATCTTTATCTCTCCCTCATTACTAAAGATAGTGTTACAGATGTAAATTACTATTTGGTAATTGCTTTCTTTCAATATCTTATTCCAGTGCCTTTTTTGCTTCCATGGTTTCTGGTGAGAAATGGATATTGAATCTAATTGAAGCTCTCTTTATAAGACATGTTACTTTTTTTTATGGCTCTGTAAATGCTCTCCTTGTGCTTGTAATTCAACAGTTTCATTAGTAGGAGTCTCATCATAGTTTCATTCAAATTTACCCTGGTTATTTATTTATTTATTTATTTATTTTTCCTGAATGTGTGAATTCACATCTCATTTAATTTGGGAAATTGTATGCCTTTTTTTTTTTTTAAATATTTCTTTTACCCTTTTTTCTTTTTCTTCTCCCTAAGGGACCTTCATAATGCATATATTGGTATATTTGATGGTGTTCCACAAGTCTCATAATCTCTGTTCACTTTTTCCATTGTTTTTTTTCTTTCTGCTCTCCAGCCTGGATCATTTAAATGATCTAGTCTTCAAGTTCACTGATTCTTTTTTCTACCAGTTCCAATCTGCTATTGAAACTGTGTAAGGAATTTTTCATTTTATTTATTGTGGCATTCCATTACAGTATTTCTGTTTTGTTCCTGTTTAAAATTTCTTTCTGTTTATTGAGATTCTCACATTATTCATACATCATTTTTCTGTATCTTTAGTTTTTTTTTTTTATGTGTGCTTTCCTTTATCTCTTTGAGCATATTGAAGATAATTTTTTTAAGGTCTTTGGTATGTCCAAAGTCAGGTCTTCTTTGTTGATGGTTTCTGGATTCCCATCTTTATCCTTTGGATATGCTATCATTTCCTGTATCTTTGTTTTTCTTATAATTTTCTCTTGCACATTATATTTTTGAATAATATAATATGTTAACTCAGGGATTTAAGCCCTGAGCTGTCTGTTCATTAAGTTTGTATTCAGATAGCAATATAACCAACTATCAACCAAATATCAGGACTAACAAAAAGATAAACAATGCAGAAGACAGCATTCACAGATTTGCAAATTGGCTCTGCATTGACTGGCACTCTCCTTCAGAGTTTACCCTCCTATCAAGAAGATCAGACTAATGTGAAGATTAACGTGTAGGGTTTAAAAAGAGGACTGTTTTTTCTAAGACTGCTTCTAATCTGTAGCTTGTGATTGGATGTGTCCTTGGGAATTCCTCTGTTTACAGGAATCTGAAGGTCTTCTCTACTTCCTACAAAATAGATTTCCCCTCCTCCTCAGTACTCTATTGTATGGTTTACAGTAGGCATTCTTGTGCCCCAGGCTTCTGTGACTTGTTTCTCACACTTTTTTTTTTTTTTTTTTTTTTTGCTATCTGAAATCTGCTTTTGCCTATGGGGCAATTTCTAGAAGAGTGAACCAGAGAATTTCTTGGTTCAGTGTTTCTGCCTCTCTGCTGATAAACTGGTACCAGCATACAGGCACCCCACTATTTGCACAAAGGTTACTCTACTCCCTCTAGATTGGGGCCTGTGAGCCACAGTGGTAACCCAGAATCACTCCACATGAGGCTAGGGAGAGGACAGGAAATGTACCAGCAAAGATACCAATAGTTATTCCTACCTTTTAAAAAGCTGTCTGCTCTTGGTTCAGCACTTGCCCAGTTAGTGCAAACTTTTAACTATTTCTGGAGTTCTGGGGAAGATGGTTGTCCAAGTTTTTGCTAGTTATTCAAAGATTCTTTGGGGAACAGCACCCTGAGTATCTTACACTGCCTTCTTCATAGATCGGAAACCTAAGTCAAAAGGTATTTTCCTTTTAAAGGTTAATACCAGCTTTGGTAAGAGGTATAAGGGAGAAGGAAAAGTTGTAAATCTACTAAAAATAAGTTGTTGCCTTAATCTATAGATTTAGCAACATCGACAATCACAACTATTGGAAAGTAGGTTTAGGGAGCTGATTTTCTAAATTCAATGCTTAAATCACTAATAGATGGTATTTTTTGCTGGGTCAAAACTTAAAAAGAATAGTTTTGTCAGTTTATTTTTACTCAAGTCATATATTCTGTCAAAGGCCTCACACAAAGAGGAATGTAATTTTAAAACAGGTGGACCTGGATAAGAAGGTTAAATTTAGTTAAGATGGCAATTCTACTCAAATTGAGCTACAGATTCAATGTAGTGTCAATAAATATTTCAACAACCTACTTTGAAGACTTGGAAAAGCTAGGTACCAAATTCATCTAGAAGGAAAATAGACCCCAAATAGCTAAAAGCATCTTACAAAAGAAGAATAAAGTGGGAGGATTAACACTTTCTGATTTTAAAACTTCTTATAAAGCCACAGTGGTCAAAACAGCATGGTACTGGCACAAAGATAGAAGTATTGACCAATGGAATCAAACCAAGAGCATAGAAATAGACCATCAAATGTATGGGTGTGTTAATTGGTTATCTGTCTCTTGGAAACAATGAAATTATCTAAAACTGTGAGTGTTGATGGACTGTTGACTTTGGACATCATACATGATGCCTAAAGAATGGAGGTGGCTGAAGGATGCACTGACTGAGAAGTAGATTGGTGAACAATGGTGTGTACATGATATTGTGCTGCTACAAAAAAGTAATGAAGTCGTGAGGCATCCAACATTGTGAATGAATCAGTGGGACATTCAGTGAGGCAAATGAAGCCAGGAACAAAAGGGCAATTACTGTATGATGTCATTTAGAAAATACTTATAAGAAAACAGGAGCCTAGATTGTAAGCTTTTTTAGTAGTCACATTTAGCCCAGAGTGGTAATTGTTATTTCTGGATTTTGAGGGGCTGTTTTATATGTTTGTAACCTGGTATTTAGAGATAAGGACAAAGCTGATTAAAGTAATTCAGAATATAGGAGTAAGGAAGACATTGTCTGTATTTAAGAACATCATCTACTCCTTCAGACCAAAGGAAGAAAGGTTTATTTTGTCCAGAACCTAAATTTTCTATAGCACACGATCTAACTCAACCAGTTCGGATAGATCATTTAAACAATCCAAACACAGGGAATCCAGAAAAATAATGAGGACCAATAATACCGTGTGACCTAATGTAACTAGTAGATACATCCCAGAATATATTAAGCAGATAATCAAAAAGTATTGGCAAAGTTCCTTGAGGGATGGGAAAAAAAAAAAAACGGAACTATTAAACTTTGCCATCTGGGAAACACTTGATGCTGTGTCAAACATTAGGAACACAAAAATCAATAGGCCAACCCCTTGACCTTAAGGCTTGCTCTTTTGAAGCTTACATATGTAACAGAGAAGCTTAGCCTACCTATAAGGATGCCTAAGAGTTACTTCCAGAGGAGCTCTTTTGTTGCTCAGATGTGGCCTCTCTCTCTCTAAGTCCAACTCTGCAAGTGAAATCATTTCTTTCCTCACTACATTGGATATGATATCCAGGGGTGAAAGTTTCCCCAGTGGTGTGTGAGATGACTCGCAGGGATGAATCTGGCCCTGGTGCTGTGGGATCAACAATGCCGTCCTGACCAAAAGTGGGAAAAGAAGTGTAACAAATAAAGTATCAATGGCTGAGAAAGTTTAAATAGAGTTGAACAGTTGCTCTGGAATTCACTCTTACACAAGCTTAAGGTAGACATTGTTATCTACCATAACTTGCTGGAACCCCAACCAAAGCCATTCCTGCCAATCCTAAAAAAACACCTAGGGCATTATATAAGATTCTACAAAGGTTCCATGCACTAGGGTAACTTTCCAGAAACCTACAATTTACAGATGGTCCCTGGACAAAATAACTCCTGAAACCTAGAGGGGCCAGCCTCTCCGGAATATCAACTAGTTCCTTCCCCCTATCCTATATTATTGACAACCCCTTCCAACATGAAAAATTTAGAATGGGCATAGCCCAAATACTCCTACAAAGTTGGAGAAAGATTAAAGGTACTGGTGGAGTCATATGGAAAAGATAGAATTTAACAAATAAGTAAGATTGCTGAGTCATTATATTGATATTTCTTTTAGTCTCCAGTATCTTAGAGCAGCTAGAAGTAAAGACCTAAAATTGTGGAATTGTAACCCATACCAAATTCTGAAATCTGTTCACAACTAATTGTTGTGATGTGCTTTGAAATTTATTGCCTTTTGTATATATGCTCTTTTTCACAAAGAAGAAAATAAAAGGACATTTAATCTAGCATGTGTCCTTCCGTCCTTATGTGGACACTACCTACCAACTTTTTTAATCAGGGGAATATTTTACAAGAACATTTTGCTAAAAAATTAAACATAAATGTTATCAATCTTCTAGATCCCAATACCTAGAGTAAAGGCAATATAGGAGACAGAGTAATTTGTTAGGGTCAGTATGGGCATTCAATTAGTAAAAAACAGAATGCAGTGAACTCTACCAGAAAATCAAACAGCCTATGTCAACAAAAACCAAAAAAAGAAAATATGTGATAAAAGTGGAATTTCAGGATTAAAGTAGATTTTGAAGATTTACCAATCAATTACAATATGCTGACTTAATTTAGTTTCAGTTTTAACACAATCTTGAAAGAAATTGTAGTTCAGTTGAGGCAATTAGATATCTCATGATAAAAATTTTGTGCTAATTATTTCAAGTTGTGATCATGGTAGAACAGTTAGGATAGTTAAAAAAAAACTATCTTTTAGGACATCCATACCAAAATATTTTATAGGAAATTAGGTGATGCATACAGCTTGCTTCAAATTCATAAGGTAAGATGGTGGGGTTAGATAGAAAAACGATTTGCCAATTGTTTATAACTACAGAGCTTGATTGATCAATACATAGAATTTCCATATAATCTATTATTAAATATACTTGAAAGATTTTATGTATAATTAAAAATCTTTGTTTCTAATGGGCAACCTTTGAATCTGCTTAGCATGTCACTGCTTCTTTCTAGCCAGGCCATTTTTTCTCTTACTCCCTTCTTTGCCTCTCATCTTTCTCTCTCTCCATCACAACACTTTCAGATCATCACTCTCTCCTGCCCCTATAGATGATCACAGGGCAAAAATAAGCTAATTCTGTATGTAAATATTTTTATTATATAATATAAATTATATATAATATATATGATATAAATATAATTCTACAAATACTTTATGTACTAAAATAACTTTTGAGAAACTTACAACCTCCAGATGATTCCTAGGCTAGATAATTCCTGAAACCCAGAGGGGCCAGCTTTTGCAAGAACATGAACTAGTTTCGTTCCCCTATCCCATATTTTTTTTTTTTTTTTTTTTTTTTTTTTTTTTTAAAGAGAGAGGGAGGAAGGGAAGGAAAGACAGAGAAGGAAGGAAGGATGGAAGGAAGGAAGAAAGGGAAACATCTTTAAACATTTTCTTGTTTTATTATATTTTGTTTGTTTGTTTGTTTTTTACATGGGCTGGGGCCGGGAATCGAACCGGGGTCCTCCGGCATGGCAGGCAAGCACTCTTGCCCGCTGAGCCACCGCGGCCCGCCCCCATATTTTTGACACACCTTTCCAATGTGAAAAAGTGAGAATGGACATAGCTTATGTACCCCTAAAGGACTGGAAGAAGAATCAAAAGAGAAGGCGGAGTTATGACAGAGAAGATGGAATCTAACAAATGAGAATGACTGCTCAATCATTACATTGATATTTCTTTTAGTCTTCAGGGCCTCAGAGCAGCTAGAACAAGAATCTAAAATTGTGGAACTGTAAACCTATACCAGACTATGAAATCTGTTCTATAACTACCTGTTACAATGTACTTTGGAATGTATTGCTTTTTTTGTATATATGTTATATTTCAATAAAAATGTTTTAAAAATAAAATAGGGGGATCTTCACCCAGATATTCTCTCCCTGTTCTATTCTAAAAGGAAACTTATACAGAAAGTCACAGATACTCTAATATTTGGAATAAATAATCATGGGGAAGCTATGTTTTGAAGACCTGAGAATTGTTCAGGTCTTTACATATATGATATGGTGATGTTTTAAGATGTTCCTGAACACCACGGTTTCAGCATTCTTTAACTGAGGTATTTCTTTTTTCCATAATTACAAATTACATCTCACTAGCATTTATTAATACACAGAGATGTTCTGAGTGTTAAGCATTTGTTGCAGTTAGATAAACCAGCCAAAATGCAACAGACCCCAAATGAGCTGGCCTTTAACAATGGGGATTTAGTAGCTTACAAGCTTATAGTTCTGAGGCTGTGAAAATGTCCAAATCAAGGCATCAACAGGTCATGTGGAGATCTTGGATTCCTCTATTATGTGGCAAGGCACATAGCAGCATCTGCTGGTCCCTGTCCCCCAGGCTTCATTGTTTTCACCATCTGACTGATCCACCTGTGGCTTTTTTCTGAGCTTTGGTGTCTTTCTTATACCTTCCCTCTGTTTCTCTGAATTTCATCCTCTTATAAAGGACTTCAGTAAGAGGATTAAGACTCACCTGGGACATAACTCAACTGAAATGACCTAATCACAATGTCTCACCCACAATAGGTCTACACTTACAGAAATGGATGAGCTTTAAGAAAATGATTTTCTGGGTTACATACCAGCTTCAAACTACCACAGCATCCTAAGGAGGAACCTCAGGAAGCACCAAGGTGAGGGCTCTACCCTTACCAGTGAGCACCTGGCTTATGTAAAGTATACAGAGTAGGGCTCACTCATAAGGGAGAGAAATGTCACGTGTATCAGCTCTTCTCCAGGGCAGGTTGATTACATTGGACCACATCCATCACTGAGGGGGCAGCAATTTGTTCTAATTGGAATAGATACATATACGTGTTTGCCTTCCTGCACACAATGCTTCTGCCAAAACTTCATCCATGGATTTATATAATGCCTTATCTACCATCATGGTATTCTACACAGAATTGCTTCTGATCAAGGAACCATTTTACAGCATATGAAATGTGGGAATGGGCACAGGTTCATGGAGTTCTCTGGTCTTACCAGAGTCCCCATCATGCAGAGGCACCTGGATTGATAGAACTGTAGAGTGGCCTTTTGGGGACTCAATTATGATGCCAACTTGATGGCCGTACCTTGAAGTGTTGGGACAGTGCTTTCCAGGAGGCTGTATATGCTCCGAATCAGTGTCAACTCAATGGTGCTGTATCTTGCATAGCCAGGATTCATGGTCCAGGAATCAAGGGGTAAATATGGAAGTGACACCACTCACTATCACCCCTAGGAAAATTTTTGCTTCCTGTTCCTGCAGCCTTAAACTTTGCTGTTCTACAGGTCTTAGTTCCAAAAGGAGGAGTGCTCCCAGCAGGAGACATAAGGATGATTCCATTGAACTGAAAGTTAAGACTGTCACCTGGCCCCTTTGGGCTTCTAATGCCTCTGAATCAACAGGCAAAGGATAGTAATTACTGTAGTGGTTGGGATAATCCTGACTATTAAGGGGAAATAGGACTGCAACTGCACAGTAGAAGTAAAGAAAAGTTTTCCTGGAATACAGGAGATCCCCTAGGACATGTCTTAGAACTAACATGCCCTGTGATAAAAGTCAGTGGAAGTCTGGAATAACCCAATCCAGGCAGGACTACCAATGGCCCAGAAACTTCAGGAATGAGGGTTTGGGTCACCCCACTAAGCAAATAACCACAGCCAGCTGAGGTGCTTGCTGAAGGTAAAGGGAACATGGATGAACAGCAGTAGAAGACTGATGGACATGAACTACGACAACATGACCAGTTACAGAAATAAGGACTGTACTGGTATGAATATTTCCTTCTTATTTTGTTATATGTGTGCATTTATAAATAAAGCTAATATCTTTGTTTACTTCTCTGTCTTTCCCCTTACATCATGAAATAAGTTTTATTGCTCATGTTATAGTATTCAAGTTATAAGACACCAAGTTTAAGAGCAAATATTACCCAAGGGCTTGCAACCTATTCTGGAGATATTTAGTGCATTTCTGGTTGTACACAGGACAAAAGAACATTGTTAGGTGAAAAATATGTCTGTTATTGTTTTATTATTGTTATTTTGTATGCTGTATGGTGGGGGGGCCTCACTTTTCATTCTTTTTCCATATGAGTATCCTGTTATTGCAGCACCAATTGTTGAATTATTTTGGTGGGGAGGGGAGAGTGCATGGGCTGGGAATCAAACCTGCGTCTCCTGCATGGCAGGTAAGAATTCTACCACTGAACTGCCCATGCATCCCTGTTATTGTTTTTGTTATTTAGAGATTAAGCACAGTTTAAGGTGATGTGTATAGCTGCCAAGATGACACGGGGTGGACTGTGAATGGTTAGGTTCATGTGTCAACTTGGCAAGGTAGTGGTGCCCAGTTGTCTAGTCAGGTAAGCACTGGTGTAACAGTTACTGTAAAGACATATCATGGACTTAAATCATGAATACTCTGTCTGCATCTACGGCTGATTACATCTGCAGTCGTCTAAGGAGAGTGTCCCCCGAAACAAGAAACATTTAGTCTAATCAGTTGAAAGCTATTAAAGGGAAGGAGATAGCTTCAGCAGTCAGAAGAGAGAACTTTCGTTTTTGCTTCAGCCAGCCGGCCTTTCCTGGGGAATCCACGGAAGACCCACATCAGAGTGCCAGCGTGCAGCCTGCACTGTGGAATTTGGACTTGTGCATTCCCACAGTTGCAGGAGACACTTTTACAAAATACTATTTACAAATATTTCCTGTTGGTTCTGTTTCCCTAGAGAACCCTAATACATCCTCCATTAAGATCTGCCCACAAATGTTTAAAAGCATTATATTCATTTATACTAAATTAATGGATAGTAATGGCTTCCAGACTTCCATGTTTTACTTTTCCAAGATATCGCCATTTGAGAACATATATGTAAGTTTTTCCCACTACTCAGTGTGTGCGTGTGTGTGTGTGTGTAAATACGTGAATGTGTGAATATGTGTGTGTACAAACACAATTAGGAGTTGAAAAAATTATTTACCAATAGGTAGCAAATCTCTTAGCTACCATGGGTCTTAATGTTTTAATTTATAAAATAAGGACATTTGCCTGCTGCACTCAACTAGCAGAGATATTATGAAAATCAAATTAAGACATTTCCTTTTCTTCTGCAGAGAAATGATACCCCTCCCCCATACCCCCCCACTTGTTGTCATTTAGTTTTAGCATAATGCCTTTGTTACAATAAGTGGAAGCATATTACAGTGTTACTGTTGACTATAGACCCTAGCTTGGATTGATTGTACTTTTTTTTTTTGCCATCCCTTTTTCAATACCTTGCAATGTTCACATTCAATAAAACTGTTTAAAAATGAACAGTGCTAGACAAAATGTGGAGAAAGAGATGTACCTATTTACTGTTGGTAGGGAAAAATGAGAGGCACACCCCTCCAGAGGGCAGCATGGTGATTCCACAAGGGGCTAGAGATGGGGTTGCCATATGTTCCTACAACCCTTTGCTAGTCATACATCTGGATGAACTGAGAGTGGGAACATGAAAGGATATTTGAACACTGGTGTTTATGGTGGCAGTGTTCTAGATTCACAATGGGTAGAGATGACCTAAGGGTACAATGACTGAGGGATGGAAGAGAGAACGTGGTATATACATACAATGGACTACTGAGTGGCTACAAAAAAGGAATGAAGTTGTGAGGTATGTAACTAGGTGAATGAACCTTAAGGACAGCATGTTGAATGAAATATCAGAAACAAAAAAGCAAATATTATCATGTCTCAATCATATGGACTAACTGTAATATAAAAACTGGGTGAACTGAAGTCGAGAGCATGAGTGATCAGGTTGGGGCCTACAGTGAAGGGTTCTAGATTGCAAGTTCTTACAGCAGCCATATACATTCAGGAATTGCAACTGTTATTTCTAAATTCTGAGATAGTTGGCTATTTGGGTATGACCTGGTCACACGTGAAACTTCAGGTATTTATGTGACATCTGAGACTCTTAGAGCACTGATGCTATGAAAGTCAGCATTACCCCATACAGCAACTGTTATAAAGGCTGAAAAAGTGATCAGACTTCAAGTAGAGAAATGAATGAAGCTGATCTGGATAGGAGTAATCAGAATGCAGGGTAAAGGATGATATTGTCCATATCTTAAAACTTCAACTTCTGTGTGAGACCAAAAGGAGAGAGGTCTATTTGGTGCAAAACTTGTATTTTGGGTAACACATTATCTAATTTAACTTGCATGGTCACTTTATTTGAACACCATAATTACATGGAATCTTGAACAAGGAGTGAGATTTTTTAGGTTTGTATGGGTTAGTGTGATGCCCCAATATATCCCAGAGTAATTTGGGCAGAGAATAAAAAAATATTTGCAGAGTCCTCTTGGGGAGAAAGGAGGAAATATTAAACTTCCCCATCTGAGGAATCCCTGATATTCTTGCAAGCAGTGGAGACAACCAATTCAGTAGGTTGAACCTTTGATCTGGGGGTTCACCCTATGAAACTTAATCCTGCAAAGGAGAAGATAAGTTTCTTATAATTATGCCTAAGAATCACCCATCGAGAGCCTCTTTTGTTGCTCAAATGTGGCCTCTCTCTTTAAGCCAACTCACCAGATGAACTCACTGCCCTCCTCCTACATAGACAGGACATGACTCCCAGGGGTACAAATCTCCCTGTAACATGGGACAGAACTTCAAGGATGAGCCAGGACCAGGCATCATGTTATTGAGAAAATCTTCTTGAAGAAAAGGTAGAAGAGAGAAATGAGACAAAATAGTTTCAGTGGCTGAGAGATTTCAAACAGATTTGAGAGTTTACCTTAGAGGTTATTCTTATCCACTATATAGATATCCCTTTTATGTTTATGGAATATCAGAGTGCCTAGAGGGAAGTACCTGAAACTGTTGAACTGTATTCCAGCAGCCCTGATTCTTGAAGATGATTGTATAAACTATATATCTTTTACAATGTGACCATGTGATTGTGAAAACCTCTGTCTGGTGCTCCTTTTATCCAGAATATGGAAAGATGAGTAAAAAATAAGATCATAAAATAAATGAATAATGGGGTAGGGGATGATAAAGGGTAAAAAATTGGGTAGTGGCCAAAGAAAGGGAGGGCTAAGCAGTACGGGATGTGTTCCAGTTTGCTAGCTGCCGGAATGCAACACACCAGAGATGGATTGGCTTTTAATAAAAGGGGATTTATTTTGTTAGTTCTTCAGAGAAAAGGCAGCTAACTTTCATCTGAGGTTCTTTCTTACAAGGGAAGGCGCAAAGTGATCTCTGCTGGCCTTCTTTCCAGGCCTCTGGGTTCCAACAACTTTCCCTGGGGTGATTCCTTTCTGCATCTCCAAAGGCCTGGACTGAGCTGTGAGTGCTGAGATGAGGTATGCTGAGCTGCTTGGGCTGTGCTATGTTGAGCTCTCTCATTTAAGCACCAGCGGATTAAGCCAAATGTCATTCATTGCAGCAGGCACACCTCCTAGCCAACTGTGGGTGTAATCAGCAACAGATGAAGTTCACGTAACATTGACTCATGTCCACAGCAACAGAACTAAGTGCCTTCACCTGACCAAGTTGACAACTGAATCTAACTACCACAGGATGTATGAGTTTTTTCTTTTTATTTCTTTTTCTGTAGTGATACAAATGTTCTAAAAATAATTGTGATGATGAATACACAACTACGTGATGATATTTTAAGCTGCTGGCTGTATACTACGGATGGATTGAATGTGTGGAGATTTCTTAATAAAAATGTTTTTTTAAAAAAAAATGGGGTGGGCAACTGTGGCTCAGTGGCAAGAATTCTCACCTGCCATGCTGGAGACCTGGATTTGATTCCCAGTGCCTGCCCATGAGGAAAAACAAAACAAATGAGACAATACATACGAACATTTGAAGCACAGCAGAAACATGTATTATGGCTATCACTTTTTAACAGGTATCAAAGTGTTAAACATAAACATGGAATGTTTGAGAATGAAATATCAGACAACAGCCATAGCTTGGCAGGAATTGAGAGACAATACATCATCTCATGAAGAAGTTCACCTATGCTACCTACATGTAAATGCAATCTAGATATACCCTGGTACTATGCTTTTAAAAATAACAAAGGTTCATTTTAGGTAGCTGAGGATTTAAATATGTATATCCTGGTAATTAATTAATGTTCCCTCTGATATCCTGCAAAGGAAGCTGGTTAGTGATGCTCCAGCTCCCCACAGTGGGCTCCTTAGTTATATGTTCTGTGGTAAACACAGAGATTCTAAACCAAGTGTGGGGAATGAGTCCTCTGGGTATCCCTACCCTCCACCTGTGAAATCTGGATTTGAGCCTGAAGCTCATGGGTGGGACAAGCCATGCCTATATCTCACTGGGATCTGGGAGATTTGCTCCCACAGCATCTGCTGTTCCTTTATTTCTTCTTTCAGGTGACATCACCCAAGGAGCTGATGCTCTCAGGTGCTCCCAATCCACTCCCAGGAGGACCTTACCTGTGACTTCCCTCTCTGGGTAATGCCCTTGCTTTTCTGATCCCCACACAGCACTCTTCTATCTGTTAAAAGACAGTGAACTAACTGGACAGAGAAATCTGCATTAAAATCTACTATTGCCTTCCCAATTCCATTGCCATTTTGAATCACTCCAAATAAAACTTCTAATAATCACACATGTCCATCTCAGAGGGTGTGGCTTTCACTGCAAACATGTGTAGTTTCTTACTTATAAATATGGATTTATGACCTATAAATACAAAGTATAAATGCTATTTCTCCCTCTTCCCTCTGATGACAATGCCTTAACTCAAATGAATTCATGGGACTTTGTTAGGGGTTTTCAGACCCTCAGATCTCACCTTGTGAATATTACCTCACTGTGTTCAGGAAAGCATTTCAGTGAGTAGAGTGAGGAGCTCTCAACCCTTATGTCTTTGCCAAGATGGCTCACAAAGGCAATGGGTGTGAGCCCAGCAGAACTCACGGTCTGGGCACTGCACTGATAGCCCCTCCTATGTCCCTTGTTCTTCATACCATAATTATTTTCAAACCTTTCACTTACTCTGTCTTATTTGGGTCTTGCAAAACCTGCTCTGCATCCTGCCATGCCAGTTCTGACCTGTTCAACTAATGCTCTGTTCACGGGAAATGGAAATGAATGTGAACCTAGAAGGGAAATCAGCTTATACTAAAATCCTCTTTGGGAAAATTACTGGAAATGGCTTAGAAAAAAAAAAACTTAAAAAACCAAGACTGTAAAACCTTTAATTTCAGTGAACTATAATAGTGTAAGATAAGATTTCTCTGTGAAGGATTAATATAAAGTGCTGATGCCAAAATCGTATATAAAGTTCTGCTTTTATTTTTCACCAAATCACCCAAATACATTTTCTTGGAGTAAAAGATGAATACTTAGCATCCTGAGAAATACAAATACATTATATTATATATTATAATATAATAAACATTATAATTTAACAAACCGGGAATCCAACTCATATGTTCAACTATTAATTTCCCTCTGAAGTGAGCTAGATCCATGTTCATCTTTAAACACTGAAAACAACAATCCTTTAGGGCTACAAAACAAAAACTCTCCTGTTGAATCTTTGTTTCACTTATCTTAACCATTCATAGTGGTGGAACTCCTGTGGCCTTACCATGACTGGTAGTATCATAGATAAAACCCATTAAAGCAGGCATTTTGAAATTAAACATATAATTTTATGGGCCAAATATTCAGACTGGGCCAAATGAGAGCCCATGGACCCTTAATATTGTGTACCTCTGTTTGTCCTTAGAATACAAATAATACTAATCTGCCTAAGACATTGCAGAGTGAAGTTCTGTAGGGGAATGTTGCAAAATGAAAAGGGAATCTAGCAAGAAGAATACAAGGCATTTGGAGAAGAAAAACTTTTGGATTACATTTCTGGGTCATATTAAAGTACTTGGTTTATCAATTTTAACTGAACAACTTTAGATAACAATTTACAAGTTAATTGTCCTCAAAATAGTATACTGCTTGGCAAAACATAAATTTTCCTTAAAATGATTCATCTGTATTTTCATATAGAATGTGGTTTTTGAGCCTTGGATCATGCAACATTTGTGATATTCTAAGACTGTGGCTAATATTACCTCTGTGGAGGAGGTGAGCTGTGCCCCAATGCTATTATATTGAATTCGGTCTCTAATATCTGGTGGAATGTTTCATATCCAAGTTAATGATGAACTCTACTGTGTTCATCTAGAAAGATCTAATCAGTACCATAGGGAAAGTGCTACCTTGGAAGATGCAGGCATTGTTATTTGGAAGACAAGAGTTTAACTTCTTTTGTGGTAAGTTGGTACCTTGGAGATGTATTTAATATATTTTCAAGTACTTTCTCTGTTTTCCTAAAGAACTCACTCCCACAAAAGTTCTCATCATCCCCATGGTAAACCAGCTTTAGAATAAAGTCCTATCAGTGCCTCGTACATGAAAAGGGCCCAGTAAATATTATTAACTTTTGTTAAGATAATAATAATAATAGTAATAACAATGACATTTGTTGGACATTTACTACACCCTAAGATTATGCTAAGTGCTTTTTTAGCAGTAGAGAGAATATGCTCACTTATTGTTGGAAAAAGAATACTATGAGGTGGTGATAACCAAACTTTTCTAGTTCAGGAAATAGGAGAATTAAATGCAGAGGGTAAAAGCTACTTTGGCTAGTTGGCAGTGGAGCTGGCAGCACTAACCACAGGTAGATTAACCACAATCAATTAACTCTGAAGCCCATGTATTTATAACCACCATATACAATTAATTATATCCTATTTTGGGAAGTAGAAAAAGATGGTAATCCAATTTTCACATTGAATTTATTCTCCTCCCCAGTGAAATTAACTGAAAATTAATAGTATCTAAAATAAAATTTATATACGTCTCTTCAAAGTTCTCCCAGCTCAGATATTACTTATGCCAAGAAATCTTAGATTTCCTCAATCCAAAATAACCACACTCTTCTAAGTATTTCCATTAGTCATCTGTTTATATCTCTATGGATTAACACATTTTGCCATGGATTATAATACTTATATCCTCAATACTTTTTCTTAAATTGATTTTTTTTGTAAGCTCATGATAGTCTGCTACCATTTTTAGAATATCATAGGCTGTATTTGCTGTTATCAAGATGAAGCTCATGAAACTATTTTCGACAGTATGAGGCTGGGGTCTCCTCTGTCCCTATAGAAAATTAGGTAGAAACTGAGAACAAATTAGGTAAAAGCTGATAGAATTAATTCCTGGTTTTCTACTTGTGATGTTTCTGCTCCACCCATGTGGTTTGCAAGAAGAACTATGTCTTGGAGCTGAGTACACAAACCTTGTGGCCTTTGTTTAGGAACCATAAATAAATGGCCTCAACAGACTTACAGGCATTGTTGTTTGAATTGTATTTAAAAGTAGAAACCAGGGCAGTTGATATTTGAGCTTAATTCACTGGAACCTAGAAAGCTACAGATTGAGATTTTGGCAATCACTCCCTGGCATATGATGTGCATAACCATGAAATGCACCACACACTTCAAAGGTGGTCAGAGGCCAGCAGATACAAGTGCAGTTCTGGCATAATTTCTAATTGTGAATTACTAATGTTAGGCAGAACCCCCTCACACACACAAAACCGGGATGTGACCAACCCTTAACAAATAATCCAATAAGCTTCCCCTACCCCAGCAGTCAAATGATTGCCTCTGGCAACTGCATTCCTGTGATAACTCTTATACAACATCCACCCTCCTGCAATTACAACCATGCATGAGTAAATTTAAACCCCCACTAATGCAGAGTTGCCAACTCCCAACTTAGCCCCCTACTTCCCAAACCAACCAATGGAAATTTGCCAGCTTCCAAAGAAAGGAAATCCAAGCCAGGCAAAGAGAACTCACCACTTTTCTTTCCCTATTGCTTGCCAACCGTCCTATATAACCAATACCTTTTCCTTTATTCTGGGCTGTCACCAGCTTAGGCTTCAGCCCATCCACTTTAGCCTTGCAATGAAGCTCCTTTGATGGAGTTTTGATCCCTTTTCCTCTCTCCCAGTCAAAAAACCTAAGACCTAATGCAGTTTCTTCCTCTCTTTTTCACATACATTAACTTGGGCGCTAGATGGAAAATAAGGGTGTAAGTTGCAAGAAAAGATTTTATGTTGTCAGGGGCCAAATTGCAAGTTCAGTTGCTGAGGCCAATTATAACCTATTCCTCACCTCCTCTTGTCATTTCTAATGTGGACCCTGTATTATAACCCTAGTAGTCTAGACATTCACTAACCGGAACCAAGCCTTCTGGTTTCAGTCAAGACTGAGGAGCTGCCAGTGGGGTTAGTAGCTCTAATTTTGTTACTCTTCAAAGAAATGTTAATCTCTCATCTTTTCTGCATTTCTAGGGCAACTGCAAAGGTGAAGCAGTTTGTGAGCTCTGATTTCAGGAGCAACACAGTCCACGTGACCAGGGCGGCTGCTGGCGTGCAGCCTGCACCTCTGCAGCAGTAACCAGCAATGCAGGGGAAGATGTGGAGAGCTTCCGACCACCTTCACTTGGACCCTGCAAGTTACCACATAGAGGCCTCTGAGGGTGGAGAATTCCCTGTAGAAGGAGAAGTATCTGATACAGATTTGGAAGTGATGGCTGAGAAATTTTCCTGTCATTGCTGTTGGGGCTACAATGGAACTGATTGTAGGGAAATGAGAACCCTGGAGGACCTTTCTGGGCTTCCCCCCTTCCACCTCACTGATGGCTCAGGGTCTGTTGGTTTTTGCAGATTATCTGAGCCGTCAGTACTGAGGTAACTGAGTTGAAAGGGAACTGTGTGGTCTCTTAGTGAAGAGCTGAAAATTTTGATGATTTTTTTTCTTATGGACTCCAATGAGTATTAAAAATCCGATGAGTTATATGCATCATTGACCATAAACAGAAACAGAGATTACTTCGACTCCAATTTCATTAACAAACCAGATCCATGAGGGAAAACAATGCATGTGTCTTCCTTAATGAGGTGCCCAAGTGGTATTTAAACCAAATACTTGAAGTGTACATATAAATATTTGATGATTAATTTCAAATACTGGCTTTCCAGACAGCAGCTTGGTGAGGAGAGATTACTGAGTGATTCTCTGACTCAACAGAAGGGGTCACCTCAGGACATCAGAAGAGGACCAGAGGTGGGTTCCTGTCGAGGCTCAGGCTCATACCAGCTTCAGCTCCAAGCCCATGCAGGCTCACTGGGTACAGAGCCCATTCCTCCCGTGACTTCTCATGAAGGACAGCGACTAGATGAAAGGAGCCATTCCCCACTCATTGCAAAGGCCTCCAGGCCTATATGGTGCCTTTCTCACTGATCAGGAATCCTTCCCTCATAGACCCTGTAATTTCAGTACATTGAAAGGCTCCAAGATCATATGCATGCATTCCTTGAGCTTGGGTTGACACTTCTCTAGATCCTGGAAGAAGCTGGGACCATGGTTAAGGAAAATAGGCTTGGTTCCTTCTGTTAGCAGAAAATATCTTTAAAATATATTCTATTTTATTATTTAATATATATTCTATAAATTATATTTAAGGGGGCCAGAAGTGCTGTTGGGATGGGGCTCTACCAAGGGATATGGATATTTTTGTCCCCCACATGTCAGCCTTGTATAGTGGCTTTAGAGTCAGCATGAATCTAATTTGAATCAAGGTTTCACTACTTCCCTGGTTGTGTGACTATGGAAAAATTATTCAAACTCCTCATTTTCTTTTCTGAAAATATAATTCCAACCTCAGTGAATCATTCTGAGGAGCAGTTGGGATAACACATCCTCAGAATTATTTGGCTCTTAGTACGTGTTCCTGATCTACAACCATTTTCCGTTGGTCACAGGAGTAAAGGAAAAGCTAAGGATAACACGGGGTCTTGGGGATTTTTTCCTTCTGATACAATGTTCTATTTGTAATTATTTATGTATTGCATTGTTCCATGGTATTTCCAACTGATAGGACTTCTTTCCCCTGCAGATAATCTTTTTCAAAGGAAAATTCAAGAATGATATGATGCTGTTAAGGAAGGAATGGTAGTTGATTCAATCTCCTTCTCTATCTCCTTTGTCTTTCTATGAAACATTTGCAATCCAGGTGGTTCTTTACTTTCTGGGTCCCTGCTTGTCAGAGGTTAGTGACATTGTTAATGTCCAATTGCAAAATGCGAAAAAGAAAATAAAACAAAGACTTTTACATATAATGAATGAGAGGTAATATTATATCAAAGATCTTTTAAAAATTAAATTTATTTTCATATCAAAATGATATAATTACATTATAGAAAGTTATAAGGAAATTACCAGTAACAGTTTAACCTATTCTGGTAGCTTCTGCTGTATTTTTTTCCTGATATTTCTTCTAAAGAATAACATTTACAATATGTAAATATAATAACATTTACAATAACAATTAAAAAATAATATTTCTGCATCCTGTGTTTAATGCTTAGCCATATTTTATTATTAGTTTTCATGTCTTTTTTTTTCTGTATATCTCATAGCTACCATTTTTCATGGTCACCTAATAATCCATGAACTGGATGTAACAAAATTTAATGAACAATTTTTCTTATATTTTGATTTTTACCACTCAAGGTTTTATTATTTACTCACTTCATTAGAGAAGACTTTTAAGACCACCTTCCTAATTCTTTCACTCATTCAATCATTAATCAATTAATTCATTAGTCAATTTATTGAGCATTACTTTATATCAGGTACTGTTCTGGAATCTGGAATACATCTCTGAACAAAACAGGCAAAAACACCTGCTTTCTTGGCACTAATATTCAAGCTGGGATGGACAAATACTAAACATAGAAATGAACAATCTATATTGTGCATTAGGAGGGAACAACAATATATGGAAAGAAAATAGAGAGCAGGATGGTTCTTGGAGGGATTGTTCACCTCATTGAGTAGGTGCTCTTTGCAGAAAATTTGAAGAAGGAGAAAGAGTTAGCCACAAGGATACTAGGGGGAGGGCAGTCTAGGCAGATGTAATCAGCTCTTTCAAAGCTGGGAGTGGACCTCGTGTGTTCAAGGAAGAGTAAAGAGGCCACTGGGGCTGTAGCACTTTCCTTCTGCATCAATTTCCTATGTGTATTTTTGGTCCACAGCATTTAGCACAGAATATATACATATGTATTATACACACACACATACATATATATACATATAATATTATAGATTTATTTTCTAGCTTCCCTTGCTGGAATGTAAACACCATGAGAACAGGCACTTCATTTTGTTTTTTTGCTGGGATTGTACTTTCTATATTGTCTAGCACATAGTAGGTGCTCAAGAAGTATTGCTGAATGAATCAATCAATGACTATTTCAGCAACTTGAATCAATGAAACCTATAACTATACTATATATTTTTTATTTTGCACAATAATAGTGAATTATTAGAAAGTTATTCACAAGTCTTACTGTTTTATTCTCCTAGCACATTAGCATCTGAAATAAAATAGTCTAACTTCCCCTTATGAATAGCTGATGCCTGGAGAGAATAAATTACTAGGCAAAGAGCAAAACTGTAGAAGAGCCCAATCTGAATCTGATTGTCAAGATTTCTTTATACCATAATTTTTGCTTCCTGTCTTCTTTGTAATAAAATCTAAAAATATTCATTCATTTTCTGACCATGAATTTAATACATTTTTTTAATTTCTCTTAATTTGGTTTACTGCTAGTATTGGTTATATTAAATCAGTTTGTAGCTGTTTCATTGGGGAGTCTTTTGCAGACAACATATAGTTCCATCGTGCTTTTTTAATCTACTCTTTCAATCTCTGCTTTTTTGACTGAAGAGTTTAACCCATTTACATTTAAAGTCACTACTATTCAAACAGGAGTTTCTGCTGCATTTTGCGACTTAACCTTTGTATGTTTTATATGGTTTTTTTTGTCTCCCACTTCTATTAGTGCCTACTTTTATATTTATTTGCTTTCTTATGTTCTAACGTATTAAGTGCCTTCTCATTTCTATCTGGATATATTCCTCATCTATTTTCTTTGAGGTTGCCATAAGGTTTAAATTTAATCTCATAAATATATTACAATTTTATTTGATATCACCTAATTTTAATAGCATGCACATATACTTTTCTTATACCCTCTGTCACCCCACCATTTTTTCTTACATGTTACCACTTGTATCTTTGTGTGTCGTGTATCTAAAAACATAGATTTATCATTACTTTTTACGCATTTGCAGTTTAGTACCTATTGGATATAAAAAGTGCAGTTATATACTAAACAATACAATACAATAATACTGGCATTAATAGTTACCCAAATTGTTACCTTTATCACAGGTCTTTGTTTCTTTATGCTGCTTTCAACTACTGTCTTGTGTCCTTTCCTTCCACTCTGAAAACCTCCCTATTACCATTGTAAGGCAGGTCTACTGATGATGAACTTCCTCAACTTTTGTTGATCTGAGAATGTCTTAATCTCTCCCTCTTTTTGAAAGACAGTCTCACTAGATATAAAATTCTTGGCTGATAGTTGTTTTCCTTCAGCATTTTAGATATTTCAGCCCACTGCCTTCTTGCTTCCAGAGTTTCTGATGAGAATGTGGCACTGAACCTAATTGGGACTCTCTTAAACATGACACATGTTTCCCTTGAAGCTTTCAAAACCTTCTTGCTGCTTGCATCTGACAGTGTAATCAATGTATGATTGGATGTATTTTTCTACATGTTTTTCCTTTGTTTTCTGAGTTTCTTGGATGTGTATATTCATGTCTTTTGCTAACTTTGGGATGTTCTCTCTCATTCTTTCTCTGACTGTTTCCTCTGGCCTTTCTCTCTTCTCCTTACAGGATTTCCATAATGTGTATTTGGTGCTTTTCATGGTGTCCTATAGTTGTCTAAGGGACACATTTGCAGTTGTAATACTTATTTTTTTCTTTCTGCTCCTTAGCCTGACTCATTTCAAGTTTCTTGTCTTCAAACTTAATTGATTCTTTCTTCTGTAATCTCCAAACTGCTCTTCAAACCCTTTTGGGCATTGTTCATTTCAGTCATTGTGATTTTCAATTCCAGTAGATCTGTTTGGTTCCTTTTTAAAACTTCTATCTCTTTATTTATACTCATATATTGCTCATTTGTCTTTTCATGACATACTTTAATTCTTTCCATGTACTTTTCTTCCTCTCCTTGAGCATCTTCAAGTTTATTTTTGTAAAGGCTTTGTTTGTCATGTCCACATTCTCTTCTCATTCATTAGTGTTCTCTGTATTTTTATACTCTTCCTTTGGAGTATAATTGTACTCTTTTACTGTACATTACTGTACATTAAAATGTAGAGTACATTTTAATATTTTTAAATATCAACTATGCAATTTATTTCATGAGATGTCTGCTTCTTGGTTTTGTAACTATCTGGTGATAAGACACAGATTTTTTTTCATTTTCAGCCCTCCTATCAGGACGATCTGTTCAAGACAAGTGCACTGTGCAGAGTTTTCCTGTCTTACTGCTTCTCTGTCTTGTCCCAGAAATTGTTAGTTGTTTTGTAGCACTCCTGTTTACAGGAATTTGGTTGTCCTCTCTGCTTCCCAGGATGACAGACCTCCTTCTCTCAGATGTTTGAAGATGGTAGGGCTTTGTCCCAGACTTTCTGATGCTAAACCTTTTTCCCTCCCTTGTCTCAAGCTGCTTTTGCCAAAAGAACAAATTCTTGAAGGATGACACAAGGGAGATTAATTTCCCAAGTCAGTCATTCCTAGCCAAACAAGGCTAGGGACCCATAAAGGGGGCACAGACTGACTTCACAGTGCCCCATGGAGATCAGGAAGGCCATCAAAATATTCTCTGATGGGTTCTCAAAACTGAGCTTTCCTGATAGCTCAGCTAATGCAGCACTTCAGCTAACTCTCCCCTGCAGCTATGAGGAAGTCCTATATCTTTAAATCTCTACTGCCTCTACCCCTTGTCTGGGAAGATGGCTGCTACTGCTTTTGTCCTGGGCAGAGTTGAAACAATGGCTGTCCTCAGATCCTGAACCCCAGCAATCTGAATTTGCTCACTGAAAACTGTACTCAGTGATCAGCCCGGCCTACCCTAGTTCTTGGGCAATAGGGTTTTTATGTCCCATTATGTTACCAGCTAGTTAGCTAGAGACTGGACCACAAGGCAGCCTGCCTTCTGGGGTATGGATGCCAATAGCTGCCATGCAGAGAAAGCAATTTACTGTCTTTTACCATAGTTTATCAGCCTCTTCCTCCTGTTCCTCCCTAGATGCTGAACAGTGCTCTTTTGTGCTCTAGAGTTACAAAAATAGTTGCTTCAGATAGCTTTGCTGCTTGTTGTTTTGGTGGAAGGACTGAGTCCAAGAGCACCCTACTCTACCATCTTCACTGGAAGTCTCTTCACCTCCTTTATTTTTAAAAAGATTACAATAAGTAGAACAAACACATTTGTTTTACTCTTTCCATATTAAAGATCAGAGGGTTGCACTATTTTAGGGTTTTCTTAGGGGAGTTAAGGTGTTGGATACTCTTTTAGTTTGTAAGCTGCCAGAATGCAATATACCAGAACTGGAACTGCTTTTTTTTATAAAAAAAAAAGGGGGGGGGGATTTAATAAGTTACAAGTTTATAGTTCTAAGGCTGTGAAAATGTCCAAATTAAAGCAAGGCTATAGAAATATCCAATCTAAGGCACCCAGGGAAAGATGTCTTGGTTTAAGAAGGCCAATGACACTCAGAGTTTCTCTCTCAACTGGAAAGCACATGACAAACATGGTGATGTCTGCAGGCTTTCTCTCCAGGCTTCTTGTTTCATGAAGCTCCCCCAGGGGCATTTTCTTCTTTCTTCTCCAAAGGTCTCTGGCTGTGTGGGCTCTCATGGCTTTTTCTAAAATGTTTCTTTTTTAAGGGATTCCAATAAAATAGTCAAGACCCACCTGGCATGGGTGGAGTCACATCTCTCTCTATTCAAAGGTTAATACCCACAATGACTCACATCTCCATGGAGATAATCTAATCAAGTTCCCAATGTACAGATGGGAATTAAAAGAAATGGCTGTGTCCACAAGATGGGTCAGGATTAAAACATGAATTTTTTAGGGCACATAATCCTTTCAAACTGGCATAGATACCATTTCATGAATACCATTTAAGTGTTTCTGTTTCAAAAAAAAGTTTCATTTGGGGAAAGAACCACAGCACAGCAGAGGCATTTGTGATAGCTTGCTCTAGAAGCCACATGAAACAGTTATAGAAGAAAAGTTAGGAAAATATTAGATTATATTTAGTTTACTAACCAATGCTGATAAACCTTAAGTTTTAGATTGCATGTTCAAGAGTAATGAGAGA
Source organism: Tamandua tetradactyla (assembly GCF_023851605.1). Lineage (NCBI taxonomy): Eukaryota > Metazoa > Chordata > Mammalia > Pilosa > Myrmecophagidae > Tamandua > Tamandua tetradactyla. Next base: position 164,962,857 of record NC_135327.1, read on the forward strand.
TTTATGGTGACTCTGGAGAATAATTATTACTTTTTTAAATTGAGAAAGTCATCTTTAGGATACAGTAAAAACTATAGATTTGTTGTACCCAAGCAGGCCAACCATTTAATAGTAGTTTGGATTTTGGTTAATTTTTGCAATTCTAATGAAGTGTTACAGAAATTCATAGAAATATTTGTATGGAAACCTTGAGAATTATTCCTCAATGGCAGTTGTTCTGCACTCTAGCTAGTATTATCCTCAGCTGGGATAGTTTGCAAAAGCCAATACTTAGGTTCAATTTCTGGCATGACATTGTGAGGACACTGTGGGCCATCTACCCAGTGGAATTGATGAAAATGATTTTAAGAACCTACCATTTAAAATCCCTAGAAATTCTCCTAAGAACACACAGTGAATGAAAATATATCTTTTCAAGAAAATCTACTAAAACTGGAGCAACAAGAGTCAGTGGTATTTGAAATAAGATGCATTCACTCACTGCCCCCTCTCAGCTCAGTGAGATGAAAATTTGACTTCAGAATGGGGCAGCCAAGAACATTGGGCTTGCATTTCCTCAGTTCCTAGTCAAAATGCTACCTTTATGGGAGGGACAGGATGTAAGTACTTCTCACCCTGTCCTCCGCTAGCTGTTGCTGAGGTTAAGTTCTTGGTAAATGCAACTGAGAAGTGAGGCACAGTTTTCTAAACAAACCCCACTGATAAAGGCTCTATCATGGCTCGTAATGTGGCTGTTGTAGAGGCAAGTCAGGAATGCCTGTGGTTCCTGCTCCCCTTCACTAAGTACAGATCTCCAAAATTCAACTGCCACTCAAAGAGAAGCATGGCATTGTCCCCAGCCCTACCTCCAGATCTGTGGCTGAGAATTTTTGTCAGAAAGTGGGGATCAGAGAGAAGTAAGTCATAAAATAGATATTTCCTAATCTCTTCACAAAGGAACTGACTACAATTGCAATACAGAGAGAAGTTTAAGCAAAGGCACTCTCAAACAGTAGAGGTTGTGGTCAAAGAAAATTAGGAGGAGATTAGTAGCTTTGTTGGAGATATAGGCTAAACCATAAGCCAACTAGTTTGACAGAGACCATGGGAGAAAGAGGCAAATAAGATGGCATCAGAACAAACATCAACACTGGTCTCAGGAAATATCCCTTCAATTGAACCGAACTTTGACTGGATCAATATGTGGAGGAATTTATGTCTGTAGGCATCATTGAAAATACAACAGTCAGTGGACATCAATGGAGCTTAAAATATGGTGTGGTCAGGAAAAGAGACAGTGAAAGAGTTCTGCAAAAACTATTGTCTTCCCAGGGTGACTTTGGACATATTCTCAGCTGTATCCACCAAGGAGCAACATCAGAGGCTTAACATGGCAGGAAAATAGATTTCACTAAAACAATCCAGTCAGTCACTATATAAACAAGCAAACAACAAAAATTAAGAAAAATAAATCCTCCCATGAGGAGATGCAGGGGATTGTTCAGAGTTGCTGCTACATATTTTCTAATATGTGTAGTTCAGAACAAAATATTATTTCACATTCAAAGAAACAGGAAAGTATGATCTATATACAGAAAAAAAACCAAGCAACTGAAACTGTCTCTGAGAGACATCAGATATTGAATTTAACAGACAAACTTCAAAGTGGCTATGATAAACATAGAAGGTATTGTAACTATGTTGCATCAAATACAGAATATTTATAGGATTAGAAATTATAAAAATAAACTAGAAGAAATTCTAAAGTTGCAATCTACAATAATGGAAATGAAATAGTCACCAAAGAGACTCTGTTATTGGTGAACTGTGTCTCAAAAAATGGTATGCTGAAATCTTAATTTTCAGTATCTCAAAACGTGAATATATTTGGGAATAGGGTCATTACAGATGGAATTAGTTAAAATGAAGACATATTGGAATAAGATGGGACATTAATCCCACATGAGTGGTGCCCTTATAAGAAGGGGATAGGTGGGAGGCACAGACAGACACAGAGAGAAATAACAGAAAAAGAGATTGTGTTATGCCACAAACCAAGCAATGCTAAGGATTGCCAGTCAACCCTAGATGCCAGGAAAAAGGTATGTGTCTTTCTGACACTCTGATTACAGACTTCTAGCCTCCAGAACAGTGAAACAAAAAAGTTATGTTCTTTTAAGCAACACTATTGGTACTTTGTTAAAACAATCTAGAAAACTAAGGCTAAAAAGTAGATTTGAACAAGCAGAAGAAAGAATTAGTGAATATGAAGATGGATCAATGGAGATTATACAATATGAAGATGTGATGACTTTGTCTAATTTTGAAATTATGAGAGTATGGACCTCATAAAATGAGTTGAGAAGTGTTCCTTTTTCCATCTTGGGAAGAGAATGTGAAACATTCGTATTAAGTTTTCATCAAATGATGCCAGAATTCACCAGTGAAACCATATGTGCCTGGGCTTTTCTCACTGGATATTTTTTGATTACTAATACTGTCACTTTTTATATATCTGTTTAGACTGTCTGTTTATTTTGAGTCAGTTTTCATTGTTTGTATTTTTCTAGGAATTTCTCCAATTCATTTAAGTTATCTAATATATTGTCATACAATTGTTCATAGCATTCCTTTGTAATCCTTTTATTTCCATAAATTCTTTAGTAATGTCCCTTTAACTTCTGACTCTAGTAATTGAGTCTTCTCCATTTTTTTCTTGACTTACCTAGCTATAGATTTGTTATTTTGTTTTATAGCCTACTTATCCCCCAAAGCAAAATGTCAATTTAGGAGCTAAGGTGGGGACAATGGCATGCTCCTTTCTGAATGATAGTTGTGCCTTAGTGACTGAGGACTCAGTGGTGGTGGGGGTCAGTAGCCTGAAGTCTTCATATGTTGTTTCTCATGTGGTGGAACCACTGTTTTAGGAGCTTGAAGAAAGATATCAGGACTACTGAATTATCAATGGTATGCCTTACTCAAGGTAGAGCTTCCATTCCATGAGTGAGGAGTAGGAAGATAAGCAGGACCCCACCTTACAACTGTACTCAACCAGAACTTAAATTTAGCACAAGTAGCTGGGGTTAAGACAACAGATGCCGATGTTCTGCTCTTCTGGGGAGAATGCCCTCCAGCTGGGAACTGGGGGAAGAAGCAGCACTTGCTCTTCTTTGAAACACTCAGGAGTGGCACATCAGCCTTCTTGAGTTTGGAGTGAGCATATTACAAATACCACAGACTCCTGCTTTTCTTTCCAAATTTTATATGGTTTCTTGCATAGATGACTGACTCTTCATTTGCTGTATGCACTGAGGACAATGTGGAGAGGCTCTAAATGGTTGGCTTTTAATCTTGTGTTCCTCACTTTCACTGAGGTCCTCTGTGTCCCTCAGGCTCTCATGCTGGAAGACAGCCCAGTTGCTCTGGAAAACAATCTGTCAGTTATTCAAAAAGTTAAGCATGGCCTTGTAACCAAGAAATCAGAATTTAAGGGATTATTTTGATTACTGAATCATTATATAGCTATTCCTCTTTGCTTTTTGGAAAAAAAAAGTGGAGTAGACTTTTGGAGTAGACTGAGGGAAATACTTGAAATCTCTAAATTGTAATCCATATGTCTTGATCTCTGATAGTGATTGTATAGCCCTTATCTTCTGCCCTGTGACTTAAAAAATCTTATGACTAATCTTCAGCTGTACCCAGTTATCCAGTTTTTCAACTTTAGAGTCTTGTTTGTTAGTCCCTAATGTTTATTAATGAAGGGTTTTGTGTCAACCCAGAACAACCCACCCCAAGTCCAAAACTATCTTGATAACAGGCGGGATCTAACCAAAGTGGGCTTACCTGAAATGCACAGTAGCTTAGGCTTTAACCTGCAAGTCACCTAGACCTCATCCCACAATTTTCTTACATATATTCTCTGACTGAACTTGAAATCAATCTGTGCATGCTCGATAATCAGATCACCCCTAATTATGTTATCTGGAGCCACTGTGTTCATTATCCTAAATCCTGCCCATCTTTTCCTCTAATGAAACTATCAAAAATATTGAAGTTTTTGTGATACATTTTGGGGTGATAGGCCATCTGCTCTCCTACTATGTGCCTAGTAATACACTCTTTCTCTCTTTGAAACCCTGGTGTCTCAAGAATTGGTTATTGGGCATGTTAGGAAAAAAAATTCACTCTGTTTGTCCAGTAACAGCCTTATCATATGGCCCACAAATTCCTCTTCTAGCTATATACTCAACAAAAATGAAAAAATTTATCACACAAAACTTGCACATGAATATTTGTAGCAGTATTATTCATAATAGCTAAAACTTGGAAATAAACCGAATGCCTGTGACTAATGGACACACAGAATGTGGTACAGCAAAATATGGAATATTTGGTGACAAAATAAATCAAGTATTGATATGTGTTTCAAAGAATATAGCCTTGAAAGCACTAGGCTAAGGAAAGCAGTCATACAAAAACATGTAATATATGATTTTAAAAATGCACAGGGCACTTTAAAGCAGCAAAACTATTTTGTATGATACTATATTGGTGGATATATGACATTAAAATATGTCAAAATCCATAGAACTGTACATATAAAGAGTGAACTGTAATATAAACTATGGATTTTAGATACTGAAAGTGTAATGATAGTGGTTCATCATTGTAAGAAATACACACACTAATGTAAGATGTTAATAATGGAAACTGTTAACTGTGGGGGTGTATAGAAAACCTGTAATTTCTGTACAATTTTTCTATAAACCTAAAACTTCCCTAAAATAAAGTTTAATATGCAATTTACATTAAATATTCAGAACAGGTATATTTATAGTGACAAAGTAGATTAGTGATAGTTAATGGGTATAAGGTTTCTTTTTACATGTGATGAAAATGTTCTAAAATTGATTGTGATAATGGTTGCATATTTCTGTGAATATACAAAAAAAGTGAAGTGTCACTTTAAATAAGTGGTATGTGAGTTGTATCACAATAAAGCTGGTTAAAAACAAAATCATCTAAGCCTCACCTCCAAAAATTCTGATTTAATGGCTCTAGAGTGGGTCAACAGCTCTGGCATTTGTTTGTTTTACATACCAAGCTGATTTTAGGGTGAAAACCAGTGTTCTTCCTTTTCTCTTTGCTGAGCAATTTAACTTACTGGCTATGCCACAGCACAACGCATATAGTTTTTTTTTTATTATTAATTAAAAAAATAAACTAACACAACATTTAGAAATCATTCCATTCTACATATGCAATCAGTAATTCTTAATATCATCACATAGATGTATGATCATCATTTCTTAGTACATATGCATCGATTTGGAAAAAGAAATAGCAACACAACAGAAAAAGAAATAAAATGATAATATAGAGAAAAAATAAAAATAAAAATAAAAAATGCAAAAATATACAAGAAAAAAACTATAGCTCAGATGCAGCTTCATTCAGTGTTTTAACATAATTACATTACAATTAGGTAGTATTGTGCTGTCCATTTTTTTTTTTTAGAAATCATACCATTCTACATATGCAATCAGTAATTCTTAACATCATCACATAGATGCACGATCATCGTTTCTTAGTACATTTGCATCGGTTTAGAAGAACTAGCAATATAACCGAAAAAGATATAGAATGTTAATATAGAGAAAAAAATAAAAGTAATAATAGTAAGAACAAAACAAAACAAAACAAAACAAAACAAAAACCTATAGCTCGGATGCAGCTTCATTCAGTGTTTTAACATGATTACTTTACAATTAGGTATTATTGTGCTGTCCATTTTTGAGTTTTTGTATCTAGTCCTATTGCACAATCTGTATCCCATCAGCTCCAATTACCCATTATCTTACCCTGTTTCTAACTCCTGCTGGACTCTGTTACCAATGACATATTCCAAGTTTATTCTCGAGTGTCGATTCACATCATTGGGACAATGCAGTATTTGTCCTTTAGTTTTTGGCTAGACTGACTCAGCATAATGTTCTCTAGGTCCATCCATGTTATTACATGCTTCATAAGTTTATCCTGCCTTAAAGCTGCATAATATTCCATCGTATGTATATACCACAGTTTCTTTAGCCACTCGTCTGTTGATGGACATTTTGGCTGTTTCCATCTCTTTGCAAGTGTAAATAACGCTGCTATAAACATTGGTGTGCAAATGTCCGTTTGAGTTTTTGCCCTTAATTCCTTTGAGTAGATTCCCAGCAATGGTATTGCTGGGTCGTATGGCAATTCTATATTCAGCTTTTTGAGGAACCGCCAAACTGTTTTCCACAGTGGTTGCACCATTTGGCATTCCCACCAACAGTGGATAAGTGTGCCTCTTTCACCGCATCCTCTCCAGCACTTGTCATTTTCTGTTTTGTTGATAATGGCCATTCTGGTGGGTGTGAGATGATATCTCATTGTGGTTTTGATTTGCATTTCTCTAATGGCCAGGGACATTGAGCATCTCTTCATGTGCCTTTTGGCCATTTGTATTTCCTCCTCTGAGAGGTTTCTGTTCAAGTCTTTTTCCCATTTTGTAATTGAGTTGGCTATCTTTTTGTTGTTGAGTTGAACAATCTCATTATAAATTCTGGATACTAGACCTTTATCTGATATGTCGTTTCCAAATATTGATTCCCATTGTGTAGGCTGTCTTTCTACTTTCTTGATGAAGTTCTTTGATGCACAAAAGTGTTTAATTTTGAGGAGTTCCCATTTATTTATTTCCTTCTTCAGTGCTCTTGCTTTAGGTTTAAGGTCCATAAAACTGCCTCCAATTGTAAGATTCATAAGATATCTCCTTACATTTTCCTCTAACTGTTTTATGGTCTTAGACCTAATGTTTAGATCTTTGATCCATTTTGAGTTAACTTTTGTGTAGGGTGTGAGATATGGGTCTTCTTTCATTTTTTTGCATATGGATATCCAGTTCTCTAGGCACCATTTATTGAAGAGACTGTTCTGTCCCAGGTGAGTTGGCTTGACTGCCTTATCAAAGATCAAATGTCCATAGATGAGAGGATCTATATCTGAGCACTCTATTCGATTCCATTGGTCGATATATCTATCTTCATGCCAATGCCATGCTGTTTTGACCACTGTGGCTTCATAATATGCCTTAAAGTCAGGCAGTGCAAGACCTCCAGCTTCGTTTTTTTTCCTCAAGATGTTTTTAGCAATTCGGGGCACCCTGCCCTTCCAGATAAATTTGCTTATTGGTTTTTCTATTTCTGAAAAATAAGTTGTTGGGATTTTGATTGGTATTGCATTGAATCTGTAAATCAATTTAGGTAGGATTGACATCTTAACATATTTAGTCTTCCAATCCATGAATACGGTATGCCCTTCCATCTATTTAGGTCTTCTGTGATTTCCTTTAGCAGTTTTTTGTAGTTTTCTTTATATAGGTTTTTTGTCTCTTTAGTTAAATTTATTCCTAGGTATTTTATTCTTTTAGTTGCAATTGTAAATGGAATTCGTTTCTTGATTTCCCCCTCAGCTTGTTCATTGCTAGTGTATAGAAATGCTACCGATTTTTGGATGTTAATCTTGTAACCTGCTACTTTGCTGTACTCATTTATTAGCTCTAGTAGCTTTGTTGTGAATTTTTCCGGGTTTTCGACGTATAGTACCATATCATCTGCAAACAGTGATAGTTTTACTTCTTCCTTTCCAATTTTGATGCCTTGTATTTCTTTTTCTTGTCTAATTGCTCTGGCTAGAACCTCCAACACAATGTTGAATAATAGTGGTGATAGTGGACATCCTTGTCTTGTTCCTGATCTTAGGGGGAAAGTTTTCAATTTTTCCCCATTGAGGATGATATTAGCTGTGGGTTTTTCATATATTCCCTCTATCATTTTAAGGAAGTTCCCTTGTATTCCTATCCTTTGAAGTGTTTTCAACAGGAAAGGATGTTGAATCTTGTCAAATGCCTTCTCTGCATCAATTGAGATGATCATGTGATTTTTCTGCTTTGATTTGTTGATATGGTGTATTACATTAATTGATTTTCTTATGTTGAACCATCCTTGCATACCTGGGATGAATCCTACTTGGTCATGATGTATAATTCTTTTAATGTGTTGTTGGATACGATTTGCTAGAATTTTATTGAGGATTTTTGCATCTATATTCATTAGAGAGATTGGCCTGTAGTTTTCTTTTTTTGTAATATCTTTGCCTGGTTGTGGTATGAGGGTGATGTTGGCTTCATAGAATGAATTAGGTAGTTTTCCCTCCGCTTCAATTTTTTTGAAGAGTTTGAGGAGAGTTGGTCCTAATTCTTTCTGGAATGTTTGATAGAATTCAGATGTGAAGCTGTCTGGTTCTGGACTTTTCTTTTTCAGAAGCTTTTGAATGACTGATTCAATTTCTTTACTTGTGATTGGTTTGTTGAGGTCATCTATGTCTTCTTGAGTCAAAGTTGGTTGTTCATGTCTTTCCAGGAACCCGTCCATTTCCTCTAAATTGTTGTATTTATTAGCGTAAAGTTGTTCATAGTATCCTGTTATTACCTTCTTTATTTCTATGAGGTCAGTAGTTATGTCTCCTCTTCCATTTCTGATCTTATTTATTTGCATCCTCTCTCTTCTTCTTTTTGTCAATCTTGCTAAGGGCCCATCAATCTTATTGATTTTCTCATAGAACCAACTTCTGGCCTTATTGATTTTCTCTATTGTTTTCATGTTTTCAATTTCATTTATTTCTGCTCTAATCTTTGTTATTTCTTTCCTTTTGCTTGCTTTGGGATTAGTTTGCTGTTCTTTCTCCAGTTCTTCCAAATGGATAGTTAATTCCTGAATTTTTGCCTTTTCTTTTTTTCTGATATAGGCATTTAGGGCAATAAATTTCCCTCTTAGCACTGCCTTTGCTGCGTCCCATAAGTTTTGATATGTTATGTTTTCATTTTCATTCACCTCGAGGTATTTGCTAATTTCTCTAGCAATTTCTTCTTTGACCCACTCGTTGTTTAGGAGTGTGTTGTTGAGCCTCCATGTATTTGTGAATTTTCTGGCATTCCGCCTATTATTGATTTCCAACTTCATTCCTTTATGATCCGAGAAAGTGTTGTGTATGATTTCAATCTTTTTAAATTTGTTAAGTCTTGCTTTGTGACCCAGCATATGGTCTATCTTTGAGAATGATCCATGAGCACTTGAAAAAAAGGTGTATCCTGCTGTTGTGGGATATAATGTCCTATAAATGTCTGTTAAGTCTAGCTCATTTATAGTAATATTCAGATTCTCTATTTCTTTATTGATCCTCTGTCTAGATGTTCTGTCCATTGATGAGAGTGGTGAGTTGAAGTCTCCAACTATTATGGTATATGAGACTCTTTCCCTTTTCAGTATTTGCAGTGTATTCCTCACGTATTTTGGGGCATTCTGGTTCGGTGCGTAAATATTTATGATTTTTATGTCTTCTTGTTTAATTGTTCCTTTTATTAGTATATAGTGTCCTTCTTTGTCTCTTTTAACTGTTTTAAATTTGAAGTCTAATTTGTTGGCTATTAGTATAGCCACTCCTGCTCTTTTCTGGTTGTTATTTGCATGAAATATCTTTTCCCAACCTTTCACTTTCAACCTATGTTTATCTTTGGGTCTAAGATGTGTTTCCTGTAGACAGCATATAGAAGGATCCTGTTTTTTAATCCATTCTGCCAATCTATGTCTTTTGATTGGGGAATTCAGTCCATTGACATTTAGTGTTATTACTGTTTGGATAATATTTTCCTCTAACATTTTGCCTTTTGTATTATATATATCATATCTGATTTTCCTTCTTTCTACACTCTTCTCCATACCTCTCTCTTCTGTCTTTTTGTATCTGACTCTAATGCTCCCTTTAGTATTTCTTGCAGAGCTGGTCTCTTGGTCACAAATTCTCTCAGTGACTTTTTGTCTGAGAATGTTTTAATTTCTCCCTCATTTTTGAAGGATAATTTTGCTGGATATAGGAGTCTTGGTTGGCAGTTTTTCTCTTTTAGTAATTTAAATATATCATCCCACTGTCTTCTAGCTTCCATGGTTTCTGCTGAGAAATCTACACATAGTCATATTGGGTTTCCCTTGTATGTGATGGATTGTTTTTCTCTTGCTGCTTTCAAGATCCTCTCTTTCTCTTTGACCTCTGACATCCTAAGTAGTAAGTGTCTTGGAGAACGCCTATTTGGGTCTAATCTCTTTGGGGTGCGCTGCTCTTCTTGGATCTGTAATTTTAGGTCTTTCATAAGAGTTGGGAAATTTTCAGTGATAATTTCTTCCATTAGTTTTTCTCCTCCTTTTCCCTTCTCTTCTCCTTCTGGGACACCCACAACACGTATATTTGTGCGGTTCATATTGTCCTTGAGTTCCCTGATACCCTGTTCAAATTTTTCCATTCTTTTCCCGATAGTTTCTGTTTGTTTTTGGAATTCAGATGTTCCATCCTCCAAATCACTAATTCTCTCTTCTGTCTCTTTAAATCTATCATTGTAGGTATCCATTGTGTTTTCCATCTTTTCTACTTTATCCTTCACTTCCATAAGTTCTGTGATTTGTTTTTTCAGTTTTTCTATTTCTTCTTTATGTTCAGCTCATGTCCTCTTCATGTCCTCCCTCAATTTATCGATTTCATTTTTGAAGAGGTTTTCCATTTCTGTTCGTATAGTCAGCATTAGTTGTCTCAGCTCTTGTATCTCATTTGAACTATTGGTTTGTTCGTTTGACTGGGCCATATGTTCAATTTTCTGAGTGTGATCCATTATCTTCTGCTGGTGTCTGGGCATTTAGTCAGATTTCCCTGGGTGTTCGACCCCACAGGTTGAAAGATTTTTCTGTGCAATCTCTGGGTTCTGTTTTTCTTATCCTGCCCAGTAGGTGGTGCTCGTGGCACACGTTTGTCTCAAGTGTTTGGAATGGATCCCCCCAGTTACCGATCTCCGCGGCCTCGGGATTTCCAATCCAATTCTCTCCGTTGGTTCAGGGGCCGCGTGTGGTGGGGGCGTCAGCTGCTGCGGCTTAAGGGTACCCTGTGGCTGGTCGCAGGCCACAGCGGGCCTGGGGAATTCGCCACTGGACCAGGATGTCACCCGCGGGGGAGGGGCGTCGGTCACCGGCTGCCTCGGCCTGGGGAATTCCCCACCGGGCCAGGAATCTGCCTGCGGCGGGGGGCCACCGCGGCTTGAATAGCCCTCTGATCCGAGACTCGTAGCCGCAGACTCGAAGCCGAGACTGGAAGCCGCCCGCAAAAGGGGGGCACTGGCCGCCTCGGCTTGGGAAACTTGCCTCTCCGAGACTCTCAGCCGGCCCGGGAAGGAGGGAGGGAGTAGCTCCGACCGCCGCAGCTGCCGCTGCTCGGGAAATCGCGCGCCGCTCGGGGATCTCACCGCAGCCGAGTCTCGCAGTCAGACTAGCCAGTCCAGACTGGGGTACACTGTGTGTCCATTCCCTGCCGTAGCCCTGGGAGCTGTTCTGCACTGTTTCAGTTCACCTAGTAGTTGCTCCGGAGGAGGAGGAACTAAGACACACGTACCTTACTAAGCCGCCATCTTGGAACCTCTCTCAATGCATATAGTTTTAAATACACTGTTTCAGATCACAGGGAAGTGTAGACAAATAGCAACTAAATCTGCATTCGGGAGTGCTTAATGTACCCTTAAAGTTAAACCGGGAACATTTTACCCAGAATGTGGTCCCAGGACAACTCATCAGTATCATCTGAGAGCTTGTAAGAAATGCAGACTCCCAGGCCCTCCTCTAGTCCTCCTGAATCAGAATCTGCGTTTTCACCAGCCCAAATGATCTGTAAGCTCAGTTCTGTGTCAGAGATCCTTAACCATTTTTCTGCCGCAGACACTTCTAGAATATGGTAAAAGCTAGGAAAATTCTATTTAGAAAAATACATTGCTTTGCATGTAATTTAAGGAAATGCATGGACTCCAAGAAACTATCCAAGTGGAGATTTACTAGTAAACAAGCTTTTGGGGGAGAATGGCACGATTAGGGAGAGAGCTCAGTTTATCAACATCAGGTTTGTTGATTCAGACAAAATTGTTAATTCTCAAATTGAAGTTTGGGTTGGCAAATTACCTCATAGCTTGTTCCTAGCTGTGAGTAATATCGCCCATGGACAATGATATTACAAAGAGTGTAATATGAAAAAATGTACTTAATATGAAAATTATACTAAAATATTTGGATAATTCAGGAAAGAAACACTAGAATATAATAGCCTTTTGGAGTTATCATGAATTACAACTTGCATTGTTTTGTGGATGTATATTCCGTTGTTTAGCTGAATGAATCTTTATAGCTGCCACCACTCTTTTCTAATTAACTAGGATCATTTGTTTTCTAATGCTTGGCTTCTCTTACAAAATCTACCTTCTCACAAGTATAGTTGGCTCCTTTTTATTAAAAGATGAAGCAAACTTTCTTCCCTTTCCCATTCTAGAGAACATTATTTTGTTTCCTACTATCAATATTTTCACTGTCTTTATCGGTATTTGATCTTTATAATTAAAAGTGGCCCTGTGATTTCAGTGAAAAACAGTGAATGTCTCCTTTTATATGAGAGAAGAATGGCTTCCCATTCAAATATCTGAGGCCTTTCCTTTCATACCACCACTTTCTCTTTTATGGGTGAGGACTCCAATATCTGTTGAAGAACATTCTCATCTGATTGTACCAAGAACACTATATATGCTATCACATTAATTTTACTAAAGGTTAATTTTCCTAAAGGTTAATTTCAATCATTGTCACTCTGCTGTTCATAATGTCACTTGCACACCAGATAAATTAAAAACTCTTTATTTTATTGTTCAAAGCCTCCAAAATTTTATTCTACTCAGTCTTCCCAGTCTTTTCAAGTACAACTCATATATTGCACTATTATTCTGTACTCTGGTAAAATGTTTCTCCTGACCATAGCACCCCCGTTTCATTTCATCTCTGTTTGAAATGAAAATTGCTAATTCTTTTTTTTAACCAGAAGCCCTTTTTACCATTTAACTTATGTGCTATCTCTATAATTAGTGAGCTGAATTTAGTATCTCATTCACTTTTATTTCAAACTTTTAAAAAAATTAAATCCTACCTCTTTCAACAGATACTTGTGTATGCATCCTGGCACCTTAGCCTGTTTGCCCCCAGAATATTCTCCAAAGAGTTGCACATAACCAAATCTCTAATAAATATATGTTTAATGAATAAAAGATCAATCAGTTTCATTCAACAAACTTTGTTAAGCATGCACTTCGTGCATAGAATATACTTGGTATTGTGGAGGTAGCAAAGAAATGACATCATCCTTTTCCTAAAGGAATCTGTGGTCAAGAACAGATACGAAGACATGTAAGGTAGACTAGGAGAAGTTCTAGAGAAGAACAAGCAAAATACTATATGTCTAGAGATGAGTGATTAAGTTAAAAAAAACCCAACAAACTATTATGTTTAGGAGGAGATTTATAGGAAATGGAAGAGAAAATCCAAGGTAGTTCATGTTATTGTTTGTATTTAAACTTTTTACATGGTTGTCTTTTTTTATTACTAAGTTAAAATCATCACATATTTCATCATAATTCATTTTTATTCTTCCATATATTTGACTGCATCCCTTGAAATAAAATATAGGAGAACCTTATAAGAGTTGTGCATAGAAATATGTAGCTATAGGATACTAATTGATGACAACTCAAATGCCAGAATATCTATCTAAAAATATTATTCTGTACTTTATAGCCACATTTTCATGAAATTATATAATCATTTCTGCCATATTTGTGTCAGTATACTATTTTATATTAATTTTATATGTATAAGTTTTTGGTCCTTGACAACAAGATCCATGTCTAATCTACTGTCTATATTTACGTGTTATGTAGTACGGTGATAGCTAGTGTTCTGTAAATAAATGTTCAATTTAAATAAAGTCATAAGCACTGGTAAATTAGTGAACATAAGTGCTTCTAGCTTTGTGGTGACAGGCACAATTTTATTATTTACTGTTTAATAAATTTCAGCTTTTCAAGAAGTAGCATAGGCTTGGCATGAACTTTTAAACATGTTAAACAGAAAGAATGTGAAGGTGTATTTTCTGCTAATTTCCAAGTGATGTGAGCAAATAAGTTCAGCCACATATTTCACAGTCGTTTTACAACTCTTAACCTCGGGGATCACCATTCCAATATGACTACACTGTCTCCTTTACAAAGTTATATCTGAAACCTTCTCCATGAGAAGGCCCTAATTATGAAAACCAAAATATTGGTGAAAATCATGTGTGATTACAAAAGATTCATTAAAGAAAAGCAGCTGCCATGAAGTCAAAGACGTAAGTCAAACCTCAGTGTTTGACACGACCTGTTTGTGCCTGCACTGCCATGGAAGATTATTGGTCCTGGTTGCCATGTTCCTAAGCCAGATACACTGCAGGTAACCTTCATAAAAGTTTCTAGAAATCCAGAGCTTATGAAGATTTTTCCTTCAAATGTGAGGATGTATGTATTAAACTGACTTCTCAGCTTTATACTTACCAGAAAAGGTAAAATTTTATGAGAATATGAAAAAAAAACATTTCTCTTAGTGGACCCTAGAGATCCTCCAAGAATAGTCTGACAGGCTAATGAGAGTCAATTTCAGGGTACTCTAGTAATGTAGTTACTCTAGTAATATAGCAAAGACATCCTTTATTATTAGTGGTGAAAAACTAAATTCTGGGTTTCTTAACCATCATCAGGTGTCCCTTTTCAGTCCATTACCTGTTTTCAGAGACCACAATATCTACATGGGCTTTCACCCTGTTGATAACAATTTATTTTCCCCCAAATTTTGAGACCATCAGGCCTGATTGTGGGAATTCAGGAAGAGGTTAGGAAGAAGAAGACACATATTACACATAAGTAATCATTAGGGTCTGGGCCAGTATAGACGAAATTGTCCTGACTATGTGGATTCTTTCCATTACTCAGTTTAATAATTAATCACAGATAAATAACAAGATATTTCCACACAAAAATCAAATGCTGAATTTTGAATTTCCCTGTTCTTCCCTTCATAAAAAAATATAAAGCGCCACTAAGGTCCTTTCATTGTTGGGCATCCTTTCACCAGGCTCAGTGTGCTTCACCTGGCATCCTACCATTCAGCTTGGTTTTGCTTCCAAGAGCCCTTAATTGGATCCCCTATTTGATCAGGCCACACTTATCCTCCACAGGACTTTAGAAAACATTCCACTCTTTCTTGGCTTCTTCTCATTCGCTGTTGTGCTTCTTGCATTCACTTTGGACTTTCTCCTGAGAAAACTTACCTAGTAAATCACTTGCACATGAAACTTCATTGTAGGATCTACTACCAGAGAACCTGATCTAGGTCTCCTTTAGTCCCCAAATGTTTAGGAACAAATTACAGAAAAAGAAGCTTGTATTTTTCATGGAAACACTGCCATGGGCAAATCAAAAGACAACTTGAAAAACATTTGGAATAGATAACCAAGTGCTAATACCCAAATATGTAATGACCTTTTAAACATGAGATCTTTTCCTAACATGTGAAAAAGACATAAACAGAGAAATCAAAGCAAAGAAATATGGATGGCTTAATTCAAAATAAAAGAACTGATGATTAGGTGACAATGAGATACTATTTTAAATTGTTCAGATTGGCAAAGATTTTACAAAGTAAAAATACAATATTAGTTTGGGTATGGGGAAGTGGGCACTCTTAATTGCTAGAAGGAATAGTTAACTGCTATAATCTCTTTGAAGAGCCAATATTATCACTTAGAATTTAAAACTGTATTGTATAATGGAAAACTTTTTAGTTATTAAAAAGAATGAGTTAATTTATTAATACCAAACAACCTCAGATATATTTTATTTTATTTTTGATATATATTTTAAAATAGGAAAGTAAGTTACAAAAACAGTTTGAGTAGTAGAATATCATGTATTTTAAAAAAAAACAAAAATTATATGTACATATATGGCATATTGGCATTGACTATCAAGAAAAATATCACAAGAAACTTGACTTCAGTATTTGCTTCGAGAGAGGAGCTAAGGCAAAGAGACCATGTATGGAAGATGCACATTTTACCATAGACCTTGTTATACTGTTGAATGTTTTCATTTATGTGTTCATTATTTTACCAAAAATGTAAAAGAAAAAAAAGTGGATGAGGGAGAAGGGAAGAATGGTCTACTTCTAAAATCCCTCAAGGAATTTCCCAGACTCTCCTTATCCAAGTCTTCTGTACCTCAGCCTTGTTCTCTCTCCGCTTTCTCCACTACGGTAAATTGCATCCAGTGTTGAATGAAGGGCCCTGGAATGATTTTTTTTAACCCTCCTTCTTCTTTTTCATCCATTTTCACTCAATCTTGGCCCCCACATATCTCTGGAATCTCTCCACTTCTCTGCAAATCCACAATTTCACCACATTCCAAGCTCTTCCCAGGCAACTTGGGATCCTTCCACAGTCTCCTGATTCACCTCATGGTGCTCAATCTTGTCTTCTATCCCCAACTTCAAATCCTTTCTCTTCTCAGTCACCAAGACCATCACAAAGTTAATCAAGCCAATTCTCTGCTTTACAACTCTGCAAGGGTAAGCCCACTGTTCTCAGAACTTATACACAAATCCAAATGACAAGAATTGGGTCTCAGAAATATGTGCTAGTTGGAAGAGAAAATGGAAATCCAAGCATCTAGCAAAGTCCTGTCTATGGTAGATGGTAGGTTTTTCAATAAGAAAGGAGAGTGATTTGCATCCTAAATGAGCATGGTCTGCTGCTCTACCTTCTCCTAAATAATTTCCTTCTTTTCAAATCCAGGTTGCTCCCTTCCCCATTATTCTTTCTTTCTTTTTTTGTAAGTTTGTGATATCATTTATCACTGGAATTATTTATTTACTTGCTAATTGTCTGTTTGTTCCAGCTAGAATGTAAGCCTCATGAGAGCAGAGCCTGGTGCGTGTCATTTACATGCGTATCTTCCATGCCTAAAGCAATGCATGTCATGTGATAAATGCTCTAATATTTGTTAAAGTGTTGAATCAATAAATTAAGTAGTCCATACCCATGGTATGTTGGAAATGTCCCAGTGACCCTTGAGCATGTCCTCAGTATCCTTCTGCAATGCCTGAAATTCTTACTTAGGCACTCAGTGAAGATAATGAAGAACCCTAATAAAATTTATTAACATTATTTGAGTAGATCCATAAACAATATATCATGAATATCTTAATAGAAGTAAATTATCTTAGTTAACCAGGCATTTAACAGGTTACTAAGGAATTGGGACAAGAAAAACATAAATTTTAACTGGGATTGTGGGTTAGAAAGTATCAGAATCATGAAGTAGGTAATTATTTATCAGTAAGCAGATCTCAGAGCATGACTGTTGTTCAGAGAGCCTTACTTGGGGTATTTGTTTTCTAAGGCTGCCATAACAAACTCTCACAAATTGGATGTTTTTAAACAAGAAAAAATGAAGACTCTAGGGGGGATCTTTCTTCATCTTTTCCTACCTTCTGGTGGTTACAGAAAATCCTTGACTTTCCTTGACTTGTAGCTGCACCATTCCAATCTGTTTCCATCTTTACATGGCTATCTTCCCTGCATGATACATTGTGTCTCTGTGTCCAAATCTGCACAAGTAGCAGTCACTGGATTAGGGAGATAACCCAAATCCATTATGATCTCATCTTAACTTCATTACAACTGTAAAGACCTATTTCCAAATAAGGTAACATTCACAGGCACCAGGGGTTAGCAGTTCAACATATCCTTTGGGGAGGACGCAATTCAACCCATAACACCACCCAGGTGGTACTGAGAAGAAACCTGAATCAAAATTGGAACAGGTAGAGCACCTATAGTGCCAATCAGGAGGCTCTAAGCAGAAAAGTGAAAACCAAGCCACAGAGAGAAACTAAAGGCATCAGACCAGAACAAGTAACAAGAAGCAATGGATTATAGCAAAAGCCTGGAGAGATGACCAAGCCCTAGAACACTGGTGCATAAGGTATCATGGGGAATCCAGGGAATTATTTCTGGGTGAGGAGAGAGACAGTCATCCCACCAATAAGTCAGAAATAGGACAAATTTAGATGTACCCTATTTTGCCACTGTTAGGGTCGTGGAAGGACCCAGTGCTGAGGTGTGGACTAATTTGTCCCTTCTGGTAGTTCTCTATGCTGAGGCCAGAGCAGCAGAAAGCTCGGTGTGTTCCCTTGAATGCGGACACCAATGCTATGAGAGACTGAGTGCTCTTGGGCTTGTTGTGGTGCCAGCACAACCTCTGACTTGGGACCCTTTTTCGGTGTATAACCGAAAGTGTCCTCTGGCATTTTTGAGAGATTTATCTCCCTCAAGTTTTGAAACTTATTGCTAAATCCTTGAATGCAGCCAGAGCATCTCACACATTACTCAAAGGCAGTCATTTGGGAGAACAGATCTTTTGAGCTGAAGGACCCACCTGTCCTCATCTGAACTCTCTTTTTTCCCTCACCTGAACTGCCGGACTAAGCCCCTCCAGGGCTTCCCAGTGGAACAGATCTGCCTCTGAAATCTGAAGCCAAGACTTCCCAGGAAATATGCCTGGCCTGAGGAGAAAAGAATTTGAGGGTCATCTGTATAGTGGGAACAATAACTTGGACCCCACCTCATGGGGTTGTTATTGGGAATAAATACGTTAATATATATAGGATATGGGGCACATAGTAAGTGATTGTTGACATAGAGTGAGAGAGAGAGATGGGGCGAGAGAAAAGAAAGGAGTAGGATAGAAGGAATGGAAGAAAAAATTAAAATTCGGTGACTTTTCAACTTCTCAGATTTAGGATTAAGGTCTAGACCCTAGCTAGTGCCTTTTGCCCTCTGTTTTCCCCATTACTATAAATCACAAAGATTTGTAATCTCATTACCAATGAGCCAATATTTCACCCATTATTGTGTTCTTTTCTGAAAAAGTTATATAATGTCTGAATATAAAACTATTGGCAAAATTAAAAGGTAATACATATTAACAAGGAGATAAAAAGCCCTCTGAAATAATTCAAATTTACCTTTAATTTAGGTTAAGTTTTAACTACTAATTTAAAAAAAAATTATAATTTCTTAGTTCCCTTGATGTGGAAATTCAGCAGCTATGAATACAGCATTTCCATTTTTCATAACAAAACTGAGTAAACCAAGGCAAAATATAAAACATTAACTAATTGCCACCCATGCTAATACCTCTCCTTGTTTAGAATAAATACACAAAAAAACAATAACTGAATGAAAAGAATAATAAATGAGGCAGTCATCATGTTAAAGATATCTAATCAAAAAGCAGGAAGACGGTGTAGGGGAAAGAGCAGTGGACTATAGTCTAACTAAATGTATACATTTGAAGATATTTAGACTCTGAGTTTTACGTCCCTTTTTTTTTTCATAAATGAGATTGCTTCTAACAGCCAAGAATGATGGTTAATTATATAGGTAGAAAGATCTCTATCATCTCGGTAGCATAGAGAGACAGTTAAAATACAATCTCTGTTTTCATAAAAATGTCCTATTCTGTATTTTCATCTCATAATGATCCTGACTTGTCCAATAGGGGGCAGTGCAAGGAACAAGCGTTTACCATTAGCTACAACTGTCTTTGCTGGCTTTGCAAATGGTGGACAATTTATTTATTTTTTTCTAATACTTATTTCCTCATTTAAAAAATAAGAATGTTAATTCTTATCCCAGAAAATTGCTCAGATGTTTAAATGTCATATTTAATTGTTTAATGAAAATCCTTATATGTCTTCATAATCAGCTGTTGATTGTCTGATTTCAGAGATTTGGTTGAAAGTGCTTTCCTTAAACAATTTAACTTACATTTCTTGATAAAATTTTAATGACAGGCTTGCCGTATTCATTTTAACATTTAAAAGTGTACTAAATATGGCACACTTGGTTAAAGCATTGTGACCCATCAATAAATAATTACTTATAGCTTGGATTTTTGAAACTGTAGCTATTGCATGTTAAGAATTAAAAGCAAAGAAGGCATTTGAAATTGAGCGAAAACAATATGTTTTGAATTATAAACATTCATTAAGTGATAAAAAATTGATTAGACTGAACCTCCTAATACTGTCTTATAATGTTGACAACTGAGCATATGCATTTTGATACCTCTTTTAACTCTTTGAGTTACCTTGTTAGTTGTTCTGGGAGTTTTCTCAGTAAAGAAAAACTTTTATAAAGATTATTTCTTCAATCTCATTCTTGGTCTAAATTCTTCAAAAATTCTGAAGCCAAATAACTCTCAATCCTAATAAATATTCCTAAAGGACATTTTCAAAACTGGTTTCCCAGATCCTCTCAGAGTTCTTTCTTTCCAGTTCTTTCTCTTAGTTGGTGAGACTCTGATACATTCCTATCCTGTCATCAACTCGCCAGATTTTTAGTTGCGCATGAATGTAGCACTGATTTCCTATTACCCTTGTCTTAGGTGAGAATCATAGGACACTCCTGTTTTCTTCTGTTCTTGGTGAAGAAACAAACACATCTGCTTAATCTTCTCATCCACAAGGGTAAATGTGCTCAGGTTTATATGGAGTAGTGTAAAGGGGCTGAGATAATTATGAATATTAATACATCTTTATAATGGCACCAAAAGGTTTAAATTGTAGTTATTATTTTTTTGGTATTGCTTCTGTCATATTTGATATGTGCTGTGTGCTAGATATATTGTTTATTGTTATAACAACAACAGTGAAAATGGTTATTACTGATTTCTCATATCTTCTAGGTTTAGCAGTTATGCTAACAGCCAAAGTATATTGGTTTGAGTTTGATACTGAGAACTAAAATTGTTAACCACTGCTTCTCTGATTATTGTTACTGCTCTACTTCTTCTTTTGTGAAATAGAAGCAGAATCAGCCTACTGGCCACAGTAATACATGATCTCCAAACATTCTGAAAATATCTGGATTGTATATTAGTAAATTGCTTTGCCAGCATTTTGTTTTAAATATCAATTACTTATTCCACTAATGTGATATAAAAGACTACAAACTCTCCAGATAAGTCATTTTCTTCCAAGTCAAAAGAATATTTCAAAATAGCTGAGGAAAGACAGCTTAAAGTCAGAGTGTGAATAGGTTGTTTTTGTAATGGATTGCCCTACAAAGGTGCACAGTGACAACAAAATTAATGTAAGTCATGCAGAGGTTTGTGTCAGTTTGATCCACAGACACAGTCACTTCCATGAAGATACCTGTGTAAGTGACCTACTTCCCAGAAGACTCTAAGGCACAGTAATCAACACATCTGCTCCACTGTAGTGTATTTGCTGAGTATTTCATTTCCACTATAAAAATTCTTTAATGGCTTTCATATTTAGATTTAAAAAGTTGGACCTCTTAGGGAAGCTTTAATACTCACAGACCTATACATTATTAAATGGCACTGGTCTTTTTCTCCTTTTCTCATCCTTTTCACTGCCTTATGTGCAAAAGAGGATATTGGTAAGGGATAATATCAAGTAATAGCAATATAAGAAAGAGCTCACACTTATGGAATACTTACTATGAGCCAGGCACTGTGCTTACTGCTTTATTTATATTTCATTACATTTTCCCAGCGATCTTGTGAGTTAGTTACTATTATTATCCTCATTTAATACATTAAGAAAAAACCCTGAGGTACAGTGAAGTTTAAATAGTTTGGGGCAGGCACGTGGTTACCAAGTTTAGAAGCCAGGTTCCAGACTTGTTGGAACTAAGTCTCTGTGTCTCAGTAGCTTAGACATTTAATATACATGGATTTAGAGAATCCTCAGACAGATATGAATTCACTTCTGGTTGCTGACAGGTTTAAAGACATTAAGTAACTTGCCCTAGGCCACTTAATTAAAAAGTGAATTTTGGGATTCAAAACTTGGGCATATCAGACTCCAAAGCTTTTGTTTTATCAAAGTTGTTTGACCCATCCAACAGTAAAAAATATGTTTTACATTGTGACAAACTTATAAATATGAAACCAGTAGAAAAAAGTTTAAAAAAAAATGCATTTACTGCTTGCCATGACACTCTGATGCTTTCTTTTACTTTCTTTTTTTTCCTTTCCTTTCTTTACTTTTCTACTCCATGCCATTCCATTCTATTATAGTCTATTTCATTCTTAAAAAATGCACACTATGACCCACCAAATCAATTTTTTTTGAAGGGGGGAAGTACATGGACTGGGAATTGAACCCAAGCCTCCCTCATGACGGTGAGAATTCTACCACTGAACTACCCTTGCACCCCCAATTTTATGGCCCACTAATAGATCGTGACCTGCAATTTGGCAAAAATTAAAAGCTCAGGTTGGCCTACCCAGCATCACTGTTTCTCGGATAGTGTGTTCACAGCTACTCTCCATTTTGGCCTAAAGCACATAGGACTGCCAAGCTGATAGGATCTGAACTGCTCTTTCTAACTAGGTATTGGCCAGAGTAGTCTTATTGGAGAGGGATTGATTTAGCTCTTCTAGTTCTTCTTTAAATTAAAAACATATAATCTATTGAGGCATGACACCAGTAGCACCCCAATTTATCATTAGAGATAAAGGCACAATTTACTGAGTTTCTACAAAGTGAAATTAATTTTGCTATGGACAGCTACTCCTCTTCCCATCTCTGCTTTTTCACTGATCATTTTCTTGAAAGGAGGCTCACTGCTAGTAATCCTAAGCATCTCTGTAGTGTGTAAACATTTATATTTATATTGTTAAGATTGAATCATGTTACCCACAAAGGCATGTCTGGGTCACAATCTTTGGTCTGTCGGAGTAACCCATTTCTAAATAGGAATTTTGAAGTTGTTATTAGTTAAGGGACATCCAAACATAATAAGGTTGGGCCTTGATCCAACATGGCTGAAATCCTATTGAGCAAAGGAAATTGGACCTAGTAAGAGGAAGTTATGAGCAGTAGCCAGAGGCTGAAAGGTAACTGAAACCAGAAGATAAAGAAAAAGATGCAACCATTTTCATTGCCATGTGACAGAAATGCCAAGGGAAAAAGCTTGCCAGTAGCCAACCCCATCTTGCCATAGCTTTCAGAGAACATCACCTTATTGATGTATTCATCTGTGACTTCCAGGCTCAAAATTATGAACCAATAAATTCCCATTGTTTAAGCCAACCTATGGTATGATACTTGTTAAGCAGCCAGGAAAAAAAAAAACAACAAAAGACAAGTTTGAAACTGCATCATGTTCCCCACAAAAGACAGATTCAAGTCTTATTCTGTGTTCTTGTGGGTGTCAAACCATTTGTAAAAAGGACATTTGTAGGTCATTATTATTAGTTTAGGTGTCGACTCATTTGACAATGGTATCTACAAATATCCTTTCTAGGTGAGCCCAAATTGAATTATGGTAGTCCTTAGTGTGTACAGATAGAGGCCTTACAAAGTGAATAATTCCAACATAGAAGCCAGAAGTCAGAAGAGACTAGAGAGAGGGATCACCATGTGATGGAGAACTGCCATCTCCAGAGCACTATGAACTCCAGGAGAAAGCATGAACTTGTAAACATCTAGCCTCCAACGGAGACAGTAAATCCTTATGGTTTAAACAAAATCATTGTGTGATATTTATGATAGCAGTTCTGGCAAACTAAGACACCATTTGTGATGGTTAGGTGTCAACTTAGGCAAATGATCATGCCTGGTCAGGCAGGCACTGGCCTGACCATTGCTGCAAGGATATTTCCTGGCTGCTTGATAAACTAGAAGGCTGGTATATTAAATCATAAGTCAGCTGATTGCATATGTGGCTGATTACATCTGCAATCACTAAGGCATGTCTCCCGCAAACAGATAATACAATCAGTTGAAGTCTCTTAAGGAAGAAGAAAGACCCTTTCACTACTTCTTCGGCCAGGGAAACTCTTCATCAGAGCCACCAGCTTCACAGCCTGCCATGTGGATTTTTGGCATTCCCACAATTGTGTGAGACACCTTTATATATCTCATATTTACAGATCTCTCCTATTGGTTCTGTTTCTCTAGAGAACCCTGATTAACACAGCTTGGTACCAAGATTGGTTCTTGAGAAACAGAATCTTAAAAATAGGTTTTTACAATTGGTTTTCTAGTCTGAATACTCTCAGAGCCACTAATGACTCTATTTCCTATAATCAAGATGGTACTGACAGTTCATGGAGTGGGTTGGCAAAAATAGATACTCAAAATATCCACCATTAGATTCTGCTAATAGTACACTTATATGTGGCAAGGCTCTGGTGATAATGTTTTTGATATCTAAACAGCTTTGTGGAATTAAGAGGTATAATGATGTTGACTGGTTGTTGTTAAATATACTGTATCCAGTGATGAGGAAAAGGGATGAGCTGAAGGCTTCAAATTTGAAACTTCAGCATGTATGAATGGTGTAAAAATTTCCATGTGTGCCCTGAAAGAAAATCTTATTTCCTGTAGTTGCAGACTTGAGATCTCTGAAAACCAGGCACAAAGCCTCATTGTGTGAGTAGCAGATTTACAATGTAAACTAAAATCTCAGCCCTACAGGGTGTCTGCTGTTAAAATAAGGGCTTTGATTGGAAAAGAATGAGATTCTGAAATGTGGGAGGTGATGTATGGTTTGATAATGATGGCGATGAAGAGATGGGATCCCTGGAATCTGCTGAGCCTTTGCTAGATAAATCTGTAATGGACTGCCCTGAGGAAAAATTTTCCTGACCTCCAGCCTGCCTTGAGGAAATAACTTCAGACTCTGGTCTCATCAGAGGAGTCTGCCATTCAATCTCCACTTAATGAGAGTAACCCTGCTGCTAACCCTGTAACCACCTCCCCTGGGGAAACAACCTTCACTCCACTATCTGGAATGACTAATCCTCTTTCACCGGATGAAACTGTAATAGAATGTTCTGAGGTAATTGAGTTTAAAGGCACTTCTATTTCTTTTCATGATCCAGCCCTACCACTCCTCTTTTCTTCAAGACCTATAACTAGACTAAAGTCCCAAAAAGTCCCAAAAGCTGAGGTACAAAGTGTGACCCATGAGGAGTTATGCTGTAAATCAAAAGAACTACATGAGTTTTCCAATCTATATAGACAGAAATCAGGGGAATATGTGTGGGAATGGATACTAAGGGTGGACAGGAATGCAAAGTTGGATCAAGCTGAAGTAATTGATATGGGCCTACTAAGTAGAGATTCTACATTCAATGTGGTAGCTTGAGGGGTTAGAAAGGGCATTAACAGTTTATTTCGATGGTTAGCTGAAACATGGATCAAAAGATGGCCAACATTACCTGAGGTCAAAATGCCAGAACTGTCCTAGTATAATGTAGATGAGGGGACCCAGAGGCTTAGACAGATGGGAATGTTTGAGTGGATTTATCATGGAAGACCTCACACACCCCAGGAATGTCCAGAAGACACATCTTTCACCAGAATCTTAAGAAATAAATTCATGATACTAGCTCCATCATTCCTGAAGAGTTCTTTAGTCACCCTTCTCTGTAGGTCAGATATTACTTTGGGAACTGCTGTCACTGAGCTGAAATCCTTAAACACAATGGGGATGACTGGATTCTGAGTTGGCAGAAGCCATGTGGTGACAGTTAATCAGCATAGAAAAAGTGGGTGTGGCCACCATAATGGAAAGTAGACTCAAAGTAACAGTCAAAATAATCTGATTTGCAGAGACTTGCGGCATTGACTGATAGATCATAGGGTAATAGAAATAAAATAGATGGGCAATCTACTAAATTCCTGTTTGAACTGTATAACCAAAAGAATTCTAGGTCAAGCAAACAGAAGTCTAATTTGAATTATGAAATAAAGACTCAATGTTCCTTAATTAATTCACAGACTTCAGACAGTTTTCAGACCCAGAGCCCTTCAAATGAAGGGAGAGCCAGGTATCCTTGGGGAAGAACCCTTTTACTCTGCCCAAAATTAAAATTTACACTTGTTCTAGTTTGCTAGCTGCTGGAATGCAACACACCAGAGATGGATTGGCTTTTAATAAAAGGCGATTTATTTTGTTGGTTCTTCAGAGGAAAGGCAGCTAACTTTCACTGAGGTTCTTTCTTACGTGGAAGGCACAGGATGGTCTCTGCTGGTCTTCTCTCCAGGCCCCTGGGTTCCAACAACTTTCCCGGGGTGATTTCTTTCTCCATCTCCAAGGGCCCGGGCTGAGCTGCAAGTGCTGAGATGAGGAATGCCAAGCTGCTAGACTGTGCTACATTGCGTTCTCTCATTTAAGCACAAGCCAATTAAGTTAAACGTCACTCATTGCAGCAGACACGCCTCCTAGCCGACTGCAGATGTAATTAGCAACAGATGAGATGCACCTACCATTGGCTCATGTCCACAGCAACAGAACTAGGTGCTTTCACCTGGCCAAGTTGACAACTGAATCTAACTACCACAACACTGTTAACCTCCCTCCCAGCCTTCTCCAAGAAGACCTACAGCCTTTTTTCAGGGTGACTATGCACTTGAAAAAGGAAATGATCAGACATTTCAGAGATCAGTAGACACTGGCTCAGAAGTGACACTAATTCCAGGAAACCCAAAAACAGTCATCTGGTTCACCAGTCAGAGTAGCATCTTACAGAGATCAGGTGATCAATGGAGTTTTATCTCAGGCCCATCTCCCAGTAGATCTAATGAGTCCCTGGACCCATTCTTTGGTCACTTTCCCAGTTCCAGAATACATAATTGAAATCAACATACTCAGCAACTGGCAGAATCTCCACTTGCTTCTATAACTCATGGAGTGAGGGCTATTATGGTAGGAAAGGCCAAGGGAAGTCACTAAAATTGTCCCTACCCAGCAAAATAGTTCATCAGAAACAATACCATATTCCTGGAGGGATTACAGAGATTAGTGCCACTCTTAAATACTTGAATGATGTGGGAGTGGTGAGTCCCAGTACATCCCCATTCAACTCTCCTATTTGGCCTGTGTAGAAAACAGATGGGACTTGGAGGATGACAGTGGATTGTCATAAACTTAACTAGGTGATGACTCAAATTGCAGCTGTTGTTTCATATGTAGTATCATTGCTTGAGCAAATCAACACATTGTCTGGTACTTAGTATGCAGCTGTTGATCTGGAAAATGCTTTTTTTCTCAACTGCTGTCAGTAAAGACCATCAGAAACAGTTTGCATTTGGCTGGCAAATCCAGCAGTATACCTTCACCGTCCTGCCTCAGGGGTATATCAACTCTCTAGCCCTATGTCACAATCTTGTCCACAGGGACCTTGGTCATTTCTACCTCCCACAAAACATCACACTGGTCCATAATATTGATGATATCATGCTGATTGGACCTAGTGAGCAAGAAGTAGCAACTATTATAGATTTATTGGTAAGATATTTGTGGGTCAAGTGATGGAAGATAAATCCAACAAAAATATAGGGACTTCCACCTCAATGAAGTTTCCATGTGTTCGGTGGTGTGGGGCATGTTGAGATATCCCTTCTAAGGTGAAGGATTAATAAATAAATAAATAAATAAATAAATAAGAAGAAGGGATAGCTGTTGCATCTTACCTCACCTACTACCAAAAAAGAGTGACAATGCTTTGTTGGCTTCTTTGGATTTTGGAGACAACATATTCCTCATTTGTGTGTGCTACTCTGGCCCATTTACTGAGTGATCAAAAAAGCTGCTAGTTTTGAGTGGGGACTGGAACAAGAGATGCTCTGAGACAGGTCTAGGCTGCTGTACAAACTGCTCTGCCATTTGGGCCATATGGTCCAGCAGATCCAATGGTGTTGGAAGTGTCAGTCACAATTAGGGATGCTGTCTGGAGGCTTTGGCAGGCCTCTATAGGAGAATCACAATGCAGATCCTTAGGATTTTGGAGCAAAGCCTTATCATCCACTGCTGATAACTACTCTCCTTTTTAGAAACAGTTTTTGACCTGCTACTGGGCCTTTATAGAGACTCAACACTTAACCATGGGTCACCAGGTTACTATGAGAACTGAGTAGCCTATCATGAACTGGGTGTTGTCTGACTGACCAAGCCATAAAGTTGGTCATGCAGAGCAGCACTCCATCATAAAATGGAAATGGTATATTAGACATAGGGCTTGAGCAAGTCCTGAAGGCACAAGTTACATGAGAAAGTGGCCCAAAAACCCATGGCCCCCATCCCTGCCACATTACCTTCTCTTTTCCAGAGCAGAGCTATGGCCTCTTAGGGTTTTCCTTACAGTCAGCTGACTGAGGAAGAGAAAACTCGAGCCTGGTTTACAGATGGTTCTGCATGATATTCAGGGACCACCTAGAAGTGGACAGCTGCGGCACTACAACCCTATTCTGGGATGTTTTTGTAGGACAGTGGTGAGGGAAAACCTCCCAGTGAGTGGAATTTTGAGCATTACACCTGGTTGTTCATTTTGCTTGGAAGGAGAACTGGCCAGAGGTGCATATGTATACTGACTCATGACTGTTGCTAATAGTTTGGCTGGATGGTCTGGGACTTGGAAGGAGCATGATCAGAAACTTGGTGAAAAAGAGGTTTAGGGAAAACCTTTCTGAGTGAGCAAAGGACTTGAAGATATTTGTGTCCCATGTGAATGCTCACCAGAGAGTGGCTTCAGCAGAAGAAGGTTTTAATAATCAAGTGGATAAGATGACCCATCCTGTGAATGCAAGTCATCCTCTTTCCTCAGCCACTCCTGCCATCGCCCAATGGTCTCATGAACAAAGTGGGCATGGTGGTAGATATGGAAGTTATCCATGGGCTCAGCAACATGGACTTCCACTCACCAAGACTAACATGGCTACACTGCTGAGTCCCCAAAATGTTAGCAGCAGAGGCCCACACTCAGTCTCCAATATGGCACCATTCCCTGAAGTGATCAACCTAGTACATGGTAGCAGGTTGATTACATTGGACCATTCCATCATAGAAGGGGCAGAAATTTTTTTCTAACTGGAGTAGATAATACTATGGATATGGGTTTTCATTCCTTAAATGCAATGCTTTAGCAAAAACTACCATACATGAGCTTATAGAATGTCTTAGCTGCCATCACAGTATTCCACACAGCATTGTTTCTGATCAAGGAACCCACTTCATAGCAAATGAAGTGCAGGAATGAGCACACACTCATGAAATTCTCTGGTCTTACCATGTTCCCCACCATCCAGAGGCAGCTGGGTTGATAGAATGATGGAATGGCATTTTGAAGACATAAGGAAAGAAATGCAAGAAAATAAATGGAAGTGGACAGCCTGGGGCAAAGGCTTACCTGCTTTAAGCCCTGCAGTGGGCCACCCTCAGGAGCAAGAAGTTTTGTCTCCAGAACAGTAGAGGAGACATTCTAATTCCTATAAACAGGGAAACTCCTAAGCCTACTAGAAAGCACAAGCTCAGGGCAAGACACAGGCTCAGAAGAGACAGGAAGGCCCCTGCACAGGTGCACTCTCCTTGGGCAGACTCTTCTGATAGGAGGGTTGACACTTAAGTAAATCTCTGTCATATCACTAGCTGGTTACAAACTCAAGAAACAGACATTTCAGGAAATAAACCAGAGTTCACATTTTAAAATATTAAAATGTACATTGTGCAAGAAAAATACACAAAACAAATTAAAAAAAAAAAAGAAAATGATGACCCGCTCAAAGGAAGGGGATAAAAAATCCAGAAAACATCAGTGAAAAAGACCAATTTGTCTATATACCAGACAAAGATATATATATTTTTAGCTACAAACACTTATTGCCTCATAGTTCCTGTGAGTTGGAAATCTGGGAGTGGCTTAGCTAGGTGGTTCTGGCTTCTGTCTTTTGTCAGGTTTTGGTCAAACCATTGTCTAGGGCTATAGTCACCTGAATGCTGGTTAAGGGCTGGAAGATTTCCTTTCAAAATGGCACACTTACCCTGCTGATAACAAGGGTTCCAGACAAAGTTTTATTTAAAAATGATCTTCAGTTTGCTTATGGAAATGAAGGAAAGTACAGAGAAAGATCTAAATGATATCAGGCAAACACTGAATGAAAAACATGAACATATCAAAAAAGCAATGGAAATTTTATAAAGGAATGAAATAGTATTCTGGAAGTGAACACCACATAGCACCTGACATGAAAAAGTTAGGTTTTTAAAAGCAGACTGGAGCTGGCAGAAGAAAGAATTAGTGAAATCAAAGATAAGACACCTGAAATGCATCAGGGTGAGGAGCAGAAAGGAAAAATAATTATTAAAGTAAAAATAGCTTATGAGACTTCTGGGACATCATCAAGTGTACCAATATATGCATTTTGGTAGAAGAAAGAAAGAGGCGGAAGGAATATTCAAAGAAATAATGACAGAATACTTCCCCAACTTAGCAAAAGGTGAATATACACATCAAAGAAGCCCAGAAAACACCAACCAAACAACATGAACTTGAATTTAAAAAATGCCCTGTCACGTACTGATCAATCATCAAATGCAAAGTACAAAGAGTGTTGAAAGCTGGAAGGCAGAAGTAACCTGCTACATACAAGTGATCTCCAATCAGATTAGATGCCCATTTCTTGTCAGCAACCAAGGAGGCAAGAAGAATGGGTTGAAATACTTAAGGTGCTGTGAACAAACAACTGCCAATCAAGAATTTTATATCCGGTGAGAATTTCTTTCAAAAATGAGGGAGAGACTAAGACATTCCCAGATAAACAAAAGCTTAGTGAATTCATCAGTACTAGACATGCAATGTAAGCAATACTAAAGGTAGTTCTTCAGGCAAAAAGTAAAGGACATTATAGAGTGGTTCAAAGTAAGATAAAGAAAGAACAATCTCTGTTAACAGTGACCATTTGGGTATGTAATTTCACTTCTTACATCATCTACATGTTACATTGCAAATATATAAAAAGTAAGGACAAATCTATGGTTTGAGGCACACAATGTTCAAAGATATGATTTTTATCAAGTATAAATAGGTGGGAGAACAGAGAGGTATAGGAACAGGGTATCAAATCAGATATGATTATTAAATATTTAGGATGTTAAATTTTAATGCCATGGTAACCGCAAGAAAAATATATGAAGAATATATCCAAAGAAAGAAAGGAAATGGCACAAATATGGTACAATATTAAAAAATCACATAAATAGAAGAGCAGAAATTAATGGAAGAATTGAGGGATAAAAAAGGTATAAACTTACAAAAGCTAAATAACAAAATGGCAGAAAAAAGATCTGCATTATCAGTGGTGACTTAAAATGCATATGGGTTAAACTCTCCAGTCAAAAAGCAAAGATTAGCAGAATAGATTTTTTAAAAATGACCAAAGTATATGCTGTCTATAAGAGACTCACCTTAAATTTAAAAACATAAGACTATTGAAAGTGAAAGGTTGGAAAAAATATACAGTGCAAGTAGTAACCAGAAAAGAACTGGGGTTAACTATACAAATAGCAGATAAAATAGACTTTAAATTGTTTGGTCCAAGTCATTAAGAAATCCATACAGGACAGCAAGTCAAATCTTAACAGATTTATTGAGGGGAGAAAGCAGGGAGAAAGCAGGTGGGAGCCACCAGCAAAAAGAAAGAAAGTGGCTCCAGCTTTCTTTCTGAAAGCCACTTTTTTAAAGCAAAAAATACAGCAGAAGGAGAGAATGTGATGTGCAGAACAATGTACTAGCAGGCGTCATTAAGCAGGAATATTCCTTGACTGTAGGTTTATGGTTGTTTGTCTTATAGACATATCTGGTCTTGCTTCATTCACTTTCTGGTGGCAGAGGCACCAGCATTCCCAGGGCTCTCAAACATCTCTCAACCATAATCCTTGTGATTGCTTATCTTGCTGCTACATCTTGTTCTGCAAAAGAAGCTGAAGGACCCCTGGGTCAAAAGTCCCTTTTACCTATAAAGTTCTTTTTCTGAGACCTGGCATTCCTGTTTTTTTATTTTAATAAAATTGAATGAAGCTGGTGTTGGGTTTGGGTTAATGCCTTAGCTTAGCTTGAAGCAATTTTTGGAGGGAGCAGGGATGTCACATTCTTTTCCTTAGCCACTTCCTGCTGTGCATGGGTGAGGTTGGGGGAGGAAATTACTTCAAGTTGAGCAGGGGCATTATTAATTGGGTTTGCAGGCTTCTTCTGTTGGAACTGGCTGATAGGGATTTTTTGCTGTGATAGGAGCAGATTTTCAAATTTCCGTTATAGCAGGAATATGTTTTAAGAATATTGCTGGTTGATCATGGCTGCTATTGACCTGTGAAAAAATTTAGTCAGACATTGTAAGAGGCAGGGGGCTAAGAGGAAAATTAATAAGAGGATAATTAAGGGCCCAATGAGGAGGAGCAGAATAGCTTGTAAAGGGGTGGAGAAGAACAAAAGAAAATTTGAGAGAAAGTTTTCCTAACCAAGATGAATCTACATCTGCATTTGCTAGATTATTATTTATTATGGCTGCACTTTCTTTTAGTATTTCAACATTTTGTTTTACTTGACCTGCATTATTGACATAAAAATAGTAGATTTCATTTAATATTGCACACATTCCTCTAGCTGTTGTGGTTAGGACATTCAGGGCTCTTTTTTGCTTCAAAACTGAAAAAGAGGCATTGTTATTAAGGGGCAAAGGGATGAACAATGAAACTAATTGTTATTCTTGGAGAGTCCAGCATCTTTGGGTTTCAGAGCTTCTTTGGTATTGAAATAATTTGGAGGTTCCAAGTTTCTGAAAAACAAATTTAATGAGTAAAATTCTATAGAGCATTAGATATTTTTTTAGAATTTCTAGGAACACTGTTGGTTGGGGTTTGCCATATCATGGCAGTTCGCAATATCTGGCTGAAGCTTGCATAAGAGAAACCTCCAGATTGACCTCTCAACTTAATTTGAAATCTCTTAGCCATTGAAACTCTGTTTCTTTTCCCATTTTTGACCAGTTTATCCATGCTTTTATCCTTGGCTTACAATGCCTGGCTAGTTATGTCCATGATTCCAAGGCCAGTTGTATCCCATGTTGCTAGGACTGGTTATGTTTCATGCTGCCAGTGCTAGGATTATACCCCTGGAAATTACGTCCCATGTTGGGGGGAAGCTCAGGGTTTGGCTTAGAGAGAAACTACATTTGAGCAACAGCAGAGATCTTCTGGGTATGACCCTTAGATACTAATTTTAAGTAGGTTCAGTTTATTATTACAAAAATAAGCTTCCTAAGGGCTAGCCTAAAAATTGAGGCCTTGGTTTGTTAAACTG
The DNA here is from genome assembly GCF_023851605.1 of Tamandua tetradactyla. Classification (NCBI taxonomy): domain Eukaryota; kingdom Metazoa; phylum Chordata; class Mammalia; order Pilosa; family Myrmecophagidae; genus Tamandua; species Tamandua tetradactyla. The sequence continues at coordinate 164,996,038 of NC_135327.1, forward strand.
GGAGCCCCTTTTACTTAAGAAAAATGTCAAATGTCAGGAATTCCCCAGGTAGTGAAGCTTAATACTTCTAGCTTTCCCAGTTCCTCAAGGGATTTGTCAACACTTTTCCATTTTCTGCCTGAAATACATTGAAATGCATCATTGCATAATGTTCATTTGCATACAACATTAATATTTTGTTTTTTGTTCCAGGTTTTATATTAAATAAAGTTGAATTAGGTTGTTTAATTGACTACATCAATTAAATTAGATGGTGCAAATGCTTCATGTTAATTCTCAGAGCTGGAAAAACAAATCTGAGTTTCTGGTGTCACACAGATACTTACTGGGCTATACAAAGAGCAAAGCACCTCAGAATTTAATGATAACAATTAACCCTTATAATTTGAGCTTTAGTCTTTATAAGCATTTTTAATGAAGGTTCTTTCAGAAGCAAAAACATTAGCCATTTTATGCTGAGAAACCATAACAGAAGTTTTGTTTGGCTTCACTTTTATATATATTTACCAGAGTTATGTTATTTGATAGATAAAATATGACATATATATTTGTTCAACCTTTCCTTTAAAGTGGAGCATAGCCTAGGCTAGATTTAGCCAACCTTACCCTTAACGCATCTTCCTTGACAAGGCAGATATATGTGTGGCTGATTGAGCAGAGGACTTTCCTAGTCCCAGCAGCCGCACACCAAGCATTTATGAACAGCCTGCTTTTTAGGCCCATCATCTAATGCATCATTGCAACATCTTTGTATTATTTTAATAAATACCCTTCTTAGTATTAAAAATAAACTTGAGGGCGGGCCGCGGTGGCTCAGCGGGCAAAGTGCTTGCCTGCTATGCCGGAGGACCTCGGTTCGATTCCCGGCCCCAGCCCATGTAACAAAAAACGGAAAAACAAAATACAATAAAACAAGAAAATGTTTAAAGATGTTTCCCTTTCTTCCTTCCTTCCTTCCTTCTATCCTTCCTTCCTTCTCTCTGTCTTTCCTTTAAAAAAAAAAAAAAAAAAAAAAAAAAAAAAAAAAAACTTGAGCACTTATGCTTTTAGTAGGAAAGCAAAGCATTGCAACTGACAACTTGGCAGTTTCTATGATTTGTAGTCTTTTTGGAATAATTAAAAACCTGACTAACAGCACCACACCATTGCTCAATATTATACAGATTAGTATTAGGATATAATATGGACAATGAGAACAATATTAAAGCTTGAGGAATTTAGACAATCTCTAAATATAAGAATAATATTTTATCTATATAAATTTAACTAGAAACAGGATAGAAAATCCCTTCTAACCACTTTAATACTTCCCAAACACCTCCTATGCAATAGGTTAAACTATTTTAATACCTTATTTATATAAGGTGAAAGAGCAAATTATTCGTAACAGTTTTTCCCTTAACAGTGAGAAGACTTGTCTTTTGAAATAAAGGATAATGCCAACATAAATATTAACTAGGACGTTATTCTGATGTCTGTTTTATTTTAACAGAGAGAAAAATAAACTTTAGTTTTATATAAGTACTCAGCTTTGTAAGAAAGCTTCTTTTTTAAAAAAATATATAATATGTAAAGCTTTTGAACCTACATGCTTCCTTCCAATAGCAATATTCATGAAAGAAACAGAGATACTACAAAATAGTAGAAGAAGAAAGAAATTTATACTTGGATTTGGAACACAGCCAAGCATCTACATATTTTATACTCAGAGTACACAATTTATTACTTCATAATATACCTAAAATCTCTCAGTCCAATTCAGCACTACTTTCAGAGATCAGAAAAGCCCCAAGTTTGAAATATAATTAGTTTTTATATTTAAGGGATTTATATCTAAGAAAAAAAACTGCAACTTTTTAACGTTATTTCCAACTGTTAAATAATTCCAGGAATGTGTTAGTTAACAAAATTGTTATGGTTTTTAAAAACTAGTTCAGAGTTCTATTTATTTAAATGCTGCTCTCATTTAAAAATCTTACATGTTTTCTCTTCTATGAGAACTTCTTAGGTCATTCTTTATCTGCTTTTTAAATTCTTCCAGCATTTTTATACCTTTGCTACCACTGTTTTATACTATGCCTTGATAAATGTGTATTCTAACCAGAATATAAGCCCTTAGAAGCTAAGATTTATATATTTTTTATTTATGACAGACTGGCATTAATAAAGCCACTACAAACTGAATTTTTTATATTTACTGAGGTAACAAACACCCAAGTAACAAAAAAGCAGATTTTTTTGAAATCCAGGTAATTAAGGTTATTAAAAAATCTATTTATATTTCTTATTAAACTTAAGTTATTTCTTAAATAGGATATATTTGGAGCATTATCGTATCCTTATTTTTACTATATTTAAGTGCCAACATTACCATGTACATTGCTCTGTTTATGCAACCTATTAGGTTATTTTAAGAGGAATTTTGAAAGTGTACTTATAATATTAGCTTATTCATTAGTAAGTTTATTTAAATTTAAGGAGAACATACCTAAGCAGAATAAAATTGAATTTTTTTGATTCAAAACTTCATCATTTAATTCCTTCTATTGTTCTTATGATATCCTAAAATTACAAAAAACTTAAAAAGTTCATTGACTATTAAGCTCTGGAAAATATATTGAACCCATTCAATTTGTCCCAAGTATAAATCTAGGAAAAATTCTTAATTGATTGCACAGACAGATATATATCAGGCTTTTGGGGTTTGAAAGTTTTAAGTAAGGGCCATGGAATTTTGAGTGTTCCTGTGCTCTTTCTTTAACTATTTTTAATTATTCTGTCTATTTTATTAAAAGTTGTGACCAGGATCATTGGAAAAGATCTTTGCTTTTTCCAGAGGCAGCTCTTTGGTAGTTTTCTGCTGCCTTAGGAAATTCTAGTGACAGTTTCTTTCTAATGACCCTCTTTGTTTATAGTAATTACAAAACTGAAGATTTTGAATCTTGTCATTCAGATTTTTTTTATTTCAGAAATTCCAATTTATATATTTATATCAGGCATCTAAATATTTCTAAGCAGTTCAAATAGAGCTCATTAAGAATTTTTATTAATTTGCTTTTATCATCCAGAGGTATGAGACTATACATTGAAAGTGCATATAGACACAAACAGGAAATTCATTATTAAAAACAACAACAACAACAACAGAAGCACAGAAATACTTTTGAGGGGACAAATAAAGGAATCCTCAGCATTAAGGAGGTCTGCTGAGGGGTAGAAAGCTTAGAAGGTTTTTCATAAAGCAGGTGAAGTGATAGAATGGCACAGAGAAGGTCGAGACTTCAATAAATTTGTTAAGCTTGGGAATAGGGAGTAGCGAGCTTCAGACCATTTACTGTTCTGCCAAATAAAATTATCAAATTTGGTGGGAATTTGATAACCAAAAGTGCTGTTTTCCTGCCAACATTTTTTTTATTGTTGTTCTGGAAGGCATTGCAGCCAAATCATATTGCAGAGAAAAATAAGTTTCTTTGGTTTTATTTCCCCTCCTAATTGAGGTTTATTGAGATTATGGAGTAAACATCTGAGTGGAGTAGATTTAAGGGGAAGAGTAGTTTTAGAGCTACTGTGAAGTGATTGGTGTTTCCCATGATTGCTAGGGTAGGCATGGCCTTAAAGGAAGCCAGGGTGCCATGCTGGGGTTGGCTGAGGTAGGCGCTGCATTAAAGCAGGCTGAGGTGTCCCCAGAACACCAGACAAGTTAAGATTACAGGATGACCCAAGACTTAGCTCCTATGCGGTTTAAGTAAGACTAATGACCCAGATCCACGATCCATTGTGGGGACAAATCAGGTGCCCATTTTTTGTCAGGGGCCAGGAAAGTGTGTGTAGTCTTTCATTCAAGGCATCCCGCAAACTACTTTGACTGCTGCATGGGGAAAAATGCTCCTGGAGTATTGGAGAGTGTTGACTGAGCACTAAGATTTTTTAGGCTGGTAGAGGCTAGGGTGCTATGTTAAGGCAGGTCTAGGTGCCATGCTGGGGTGGGCTGGAGTGTCCCTGGGACACTGAACAAAACTCTTTAGGGGAAGATCTGTGCGAAGGAATCACTTACCTAGGGCCGAATTAGTTGTAGATGTTTGAGTGTCATGGAGGTGAGCTGGTGTCATGTCAAGATGGTCTGAGTCAATGGACTCAAGCCCTTAAGTGCATGGAAACATGAACAATGGTGCAGTTTGGGGAACAGAGTCAAATAGAATGTTGTCCCATTGCCCTAAGGGGCTAGGAAACTCAAGCCTTGGTTGAACCTCCAAAAAAGTTGACTGGAAGGCTATTCCATCACCCCAAGGTGAAACTCCATTCCTGGGTTTCAGCACCTGATCGCAGGTCTAAGTCATTAAAGAATCCACACAGGACAGCAAGTCAAAGCTTGACAGATTTATTGAGGGGAGAAACTGGGAGAAAGCAGATGGGAGTCACCAGCAAAAAGAAAGAAAGTGGCTCCAGCTCTCTTTTTGATAGCCGCTTTTTTTAAAGAAAAAAAAAATGCACCAGGAGGGGAGGATGTGATGTGCAACAGTATGTACTGGCAGGGATTATTAAGCAGGAATAGTCCTTGACTGTAGGTTTATGGTTGTTGTTTGTCATATAGGCATATCTGGTCTCCCTTCATTTGCCTTCTGGTGGCTGAGGTGCTAGCATGCCTGGGGCTCTCAAACATCTCTCAGCTGTAATCATTGTGATCTTACTGCTATGTCTGGTTCTGCAAAAGAAGATGAAGAGCCCTGGGATCAAAAGTTCCTTTTACCTATAAAGGTCTTTTTCTGAGACTTAAGTCAAACAGTTACTAGGGACAAAGATGGTCATTATATACTGTAAAGGGCACTATTTCACAGGAAGATGCAACAATTATATATATATATATATATGCACCTAACGACAAGACCCCCAATATGGCAAATACTGACAGATTTGAAGGGAGAAATTGATGGTTCCACATTTATAGTAGGAGACTTTAACACACAATTCTCAATAATGAATAGAACATCCAGTCAGAAATTCAATAAGGAAGTACAGGGCTTGAATGATACACTAAACCAACTAGAACAAACATATATAGAACATTTCACCCAATGAAAACAGAACACATATTATTCTTAAGTGCAAATGTATCATTCTCCAAGATAGAACATATGTTGGGTTATGAAACGTGTCTTAATAAATTAAAAAATATTGACTCATATAATATACATACTCCTAGCACAACAGAATGGAGCTAGAAATCAATAACAGAAGAAGTAATGAAAAATTAGCAAGTATGTGGAAATAAAACAATATCCTTTTAAACAATCCGTAAGAGAAAGAGGGCATCAGATGCAAAATTAGGAAATATCTTGCAGTGAATAAAAACGTAAATACGACATACTAAAATGTATGGGATGCAACAAAGGCAACACCAAGAGGGAAATTTATAGCTTGAAGTTCTCACATTTAAAAAAATTTAAGACTTTAAATCAGTGTCCTAACCTCTAAACTGGAATAACTGGAAAAATAAGAGAAAATAAACCCAAAATGAACAGATGGAGGGAAACAGCTAAAATTAGAGCAGAGATAACTGAAATGGAGAATACAAAAACAATAGAGAGAATAAAAAAACAAAAGTTAGTTCTTTGAAAGATCAATAAAATTGACAAAACTTTAGCTAGACTGATAAAGGAAAAATGAGAGAGGACATACATGACTAGAATCAGAAATGAAAAGGTGGACATTACTATGGAACCAAATGAAATAAAAAGGACTGTAAGAGGATACAGTGAACAATTGTATGTGTACAAATTAAACAACCTAGATGAAATGAACAATCTTCTGTGTGAAGCTCTCTTACCTTGGGCTTTCTTTGTTGGGAGGTTTTGGGTTACTGATCCAATCTCTGTAACTAGTTGCTGGTTTGTCATGAGCTCCTGTATCTTCTTGAGTCAGGGAAGGTAGTTTGTGTGTTTATATGTCACCAACCTTATTATTTGAAACATTTTAAAAAGTAAGCTCACATTTATCAAAGACAAAAGCGTCCATTCTTTTCTGAAGACTTGTGGGTAAAGATCTTCCCAATAGGCATATTCTGTCCCATATTTTTTTAGGTAAGATAGCTTAGAAATTAGATTTGAGTGCTATTGTTTCAGTAAGTTTAGCCCATCCTTTCTCTGAGATATAGGGAAATTGGATTCTTTCTCAAATTCAATTTACTTCTCCCACTTAATGGAGGTCAGACATTGGTGTTGGTAGTTTGTGAGACTGCCATGGAAGCAATGATTTTTTTTCCCCTCACAATATTACTTTAGGCCAAGAATTTCTAATCCTGAGCAAGAAAGTCCATAAGGCTTTAAACTATAAAAATCTTTAGCCCCATTACATGTTGTTAATGTTAGGGAAAAATTCAGTATCTTCAAAAATGTGAAACTTCACTGGTTCTTAAGATTTTTTTTTTTTGACTATGGAGTTATCTTTAGGGTTATTTATTTTTTTCATGGATGGGAATGAATGGAAAATTTGTCAAGGTAAGGATGTGTATTCCTGGGAACGGTGGCATAATTCCCATTGTGTCTTCACATAGCTGTATACCACTAATCTAATGAAAGAGAAAGATTCTAATTTCCTCTTAGAGTCACAGATCATTTAAATATGCTTTCTTATAGGTAAGTTTTGCCAGTAATAAATGTTAAATGGTACACAGTTTAATTCCTTGGGTCAGGACCAGGAGATTTTAATGCACCAAAAGTTTGCTGTAACTCTTCACATTGTGACAATCATAATGACAACAAAATCTCATGTATTAACAATGATAGAAAGGCCAAAATTTATATTTTGCTTTTATTATAAACCAGAGCAGAATCAATCCTTGCAGAGGAAGATATAGAACAGCAAGCATTTCTATAAACTTTTACTATGAGTGCACATTATCATATGATTTGATGGAACAATATCCAAAAGGACGTTTAAACTTTTCCCCTGGGAAGGATATAGTGATTGAAGCAATAGTTTCCAGCAAACTTTTGGCTTATTACCTCTGGCAGGAGTGAGTTTTGACACCTACCTTACCTGCCCCTTTCAAAAAAAGAAAGAAAGAAAAGTAAAAGAAAAAAAAATTGAGATTTCACAATTCTGAGGGGCTGTTTTAAATATTTGGTTGACCACTATGTGGTGCTATTTCAAGAAGCAACAAAAAAGAATAAGATGATAGAATCAAAATTTCTTTTTTAATCTTTTCCTAATTTGCAGTTTGGTGCAGTGTTCTGCACATGTAGAAAGGCAATAAGAAAAATATCTGCATTAACCCCTATAAAGGCTCAGTAATTATTTGGAGGACAAGAAAAATATTAGTTATAATAGAATTTGTATCATATATAAAAAGAAATAATTTTATTGATTCAACTGCTGGGGTAGGTCCTCCCATCTACACTGTACTTAAAATTGAGAACTTGTTAAAACATACATTTTCTGATACAGAAATGCAGTATAACAAACAATATATTCTGTGTTTTTTTTTAGTTGCAAAACACTACTGAAATAAGAAGCAAGAATATTTGAATGTGACATGGTCACTATACTTTGTCCATCAGAGTGGCTACATTCCACTACCTTTTCCTGTGCTTATATCTAGTATCAAATACTGGATAAATTAAAGTGTTTAGGAAGAAAGAAGCGACATCTATACCAATTGCTCCTTGCAATGGCAGTGCTAAGTTTCAAGCACATCCTCTTCCTTGGGTTCAAAAGAGCAGTCCAAGCAGTGTTCACTTTCCTTCTGATTCCATGTTGTCTGGCTTTGAATTTCAGAGCACCACCTCTTGTTCCAAATTTTCCTTTCATCTTGGCCTGGAATGCCCCTACTGAACTCTGTGCTGATAAGTTTAACATATCACTAGACATGAGCCTCTTCCCCTTAATAGGAAGCCCTCGAAAAGATGCTGACAGGCATGATATTGCATTATTTTATGCTGATAGACTTGGCTACTATCCTCATATAAATGAAGTGACAGGCGCAAGTGAGAATGGAGGAATCCCCCAGAAGGGATCCTTAGATGGACATTTGCACAAAGCTGCAAATGACATTTCCCAGAATGTGCCAACTGGCCACGTGGGCTTGGCTGTCATCGACTGGGAAAACTGGAGGCCCACCTGGGCAAGGAACTGGAAACCTAAAGATATTTACAAGAATATGTCTATTAGTTTGGTTCTGAAACAAAATCCACTACTTAATATTGGAGAGGCCACTAAGATAGCCAAGGAAGAGTTTGAAAAGAAAGGAAAGCAATTCATGTTAGACACTTTAAGGCTAGGAAAGTCACTTCGGCCAAATTACTTGTGGGGTTATTATCTTTTTCCGGATTGCTACAACCATAATTATAATAAACCTGGATACACTGGAGATTGCCCTGATATAGAATATAAAAGAAATGATGAGCTTGGTTGGCTGTGGAATGAAAGCACAGCCCTTTTTCCATCAATTTATTTGAATCGTCATCTACAATCTACTCCACAAGCTGTTCTCTTTGCCCGTAATCGTGTTCAAGAAGCTGTTCGGGTTTCTCAAGCACCTAATATTAAAAGTCCAGTTCCAGTTTTTGCATATACCCGCCCAGTTCTTACTGATATGACTTCCAGATACCTTACTCAGGTAAGTTAGTCAATGTATGAGCGCTATAAAACAGTATCCACAAATGGTGCTAAGTGGAATTTAACACCAGTTTTGAAGGGAACTTCAAAACTTTTAATATCATTTAGAAATGTGTATGCATATATCTCTATGTCATTATCTAAAAGAAAAATAAGAATATGCTTTCTTTTTTAATGTAATCACATCAAATTTAACACCCATGGCCAGTGTATTAACCCAGCCCTCCCCTCCCATGGCCTGCTCTCATCAAAAGGAGTATTTAAATCAATAATCTAAGTCTGCATTTTTTAATGTGTGCAATAGCTGTGTAAAAGGTAGGGATAAATTGTGAGAAAATGCTTAAGTTATTATTATTCAGTCAGCATGCTTGGGTGCTTGAGAAAATGTTTAAATTATTGTTATTATTCGGTCAGCATGCTTAGGGGCTATTTTCCTCCATATAATACTTTCATTTATGCCTACCTGCTAACTCTATCACATTTGCCAGGATGACCTTGTGAGTACAATTGGCGAAAGTGTTGCACTGGGTGCCTCTGGAACTATAATATGGGGAAGCCTCAATTTAACCAGCAGTAGGGTAAGTTGAATTGATAGAAAACAGATGAAAACATTTCTGCCTTTAATATTTTGAGATATTGAATAAGAAAATAAGTACCATACTTGGCACATAGGAGGAGCTCAATTAATACTGCTTGAATCAAATTTTCTTACATTTCTGCGGTCATGTTTTAAGGTAGGAAATACTGTGTGTGTTTTTCAGGGAGAAAACAAATTCAGTGAGAATAATTGAAATTTACTGAACACCTATTACATTTATCCATTCATTCACTTGATCATCCAAGGACGTTTTTTGCAGAAATCATCAAACTAAATTCATAAACCAAATCTGTTCTATGATCTGTTTTGTACAGCTCATGAGCTAAGAATGGTTCTAATAATTTTAAGTGTCTGAGGAAAAGAAGACATTTCATAATGTGTGAAAAGTATGTAAAATTAAAGTTTCAGTGTGTACAAAATTTATTGAAACGCTGCCTCAGGTGGTGTACTTGCTGTTCCCTCAGCCTAGAATGCTCACTCTCCCCCAGGTAACTGCATGGATGGCAAAGATGCAAAGACATTTCCAAGAGGTCTACTCTGAGCACCCTATTAGAATTGTAACTCCTCCCTGTAGCATCATCTCCTCTGCCTTGGTGAACTTTTTCTTTCTTTACAGTACCTAACCACCACTTACATGATGATGCTCAGTGTCTCCCACTGCTATAATATGAGCTCCAGGAGGCTAGGGATGTTGGCCTGTTTTATTACTGATGTAATGCAAGTAACTAGAACACATTATTAACCAGTAATTAATAATAACAGAAGTTGGTGAGAGCATAGTCATGTCCATACATCTAGGTATGAGTCTATGGAGGTTGTTGCACTACAAAGACAAAGTTGAGACGTTATATGAGAGACTATATGGTTCATAAAACTTAGAGTATTTAGTGCATGGACCTTTACAGAAAACATTTCCTAATGCCTGACTTGTTGAACACTCATTGTTACGGAGAGTCTGGTATGAGTTGTGGTTGGTGAGAGAGCAGAGAATCAGATGTAAGGATCCATAAGCAATGTGGCCTTTAACTTTGAGATGGGAAGCCATTTGAGGGTTTTGAGAAGAGAATGGTAATTCTTAACTAAATGTTAGAATAATCACTTAGCTGAGGTGAAATTAGATTGTAGGAGCACAAGAGTAAGGGGAGGGATGAAAGGCAGGTGATCGCATGGACCACAGGGTTACCCAAGGTGGTGCTGGTAAGTGTTTGAATGAATATGAATTATGAAAATAGTCCTTTTTTAGGGATAGAAGTATTGGCCAAGGAATGGATGTCGAGTAGGATAAGTGAAGTGATTGAGGTGACTACTAGGATTTTGGCTTGAAAGTGTTGCCATTGACATGGGAAAGACAGGAGAAATCCTTTGGTGGGAGCTGGGTTGAGAGAGGAATGGGGGCAATCAGAAGTAGAATTTTGAAAATATCACTCAGTGCACACAAAACTGGCCAAAACTTCCTTAAGGGAAAGGAAAAAGAAATCCTTCTTTTCTTCACAGTTTATTTTTAGTACCATCACTTTCAAGTAAAATTTTAAGCAAAGCTCTTTTTCTTTGGGAAAAATTGTCTATGTATAGTATGAATTGTATTCATTCTCTCATAATACATTTCTTTACTTCAAAGACCTTTCACCCTTTGACCTATTACCTTTCTCTCTTCCTTTATTTACATCTGTTTAATTCTTCATATCAGGTCTCTTCCACCACTTCTTCAAATCCACTTGATTTGGTGCAAGAGTAAAGCTGTTACACAAACACTGCTGAATTGGAGTTAAAATTTTCCTTCTGTGATAGATGTGGAAATATTAGAGACTCATGTGCCATGGAGACTAATAAAGTTCATGAGGCAGGAATCCTATCTTAAGACCTATGAAAAATAAGCTTTATACTGTAAGACCAGACGAAATCTTGGGATTAATAAAAGTCATATTAATCTCCTTTCCTTCAGGCAGAGTAGTGTTACTCTTACTTTATTTAAAAGTATTTCATAGCAGTCAGATTTATGAAAATTTTTCGATGTAGCCTGAGTCCTTCCTGTCTATTTGTTATAATTCTGTTTTCCATGATTTGACCACCAATGAGAAGAAATAACAGAAAATGTAAATACTGAGAAAAGTGTATGTCCCTTGGGAAAATCTTATATATGTCATAAAAAAGTTCTTTAAAAAGTATAAGTATGTTCCTCCCAAGTATACCCCCCTTTTTTGTTGCTTTCCTAAAGCCATAAGCTCCTTTTGCATGTGTCCTATTAATTCTACTGTGGACCATTTATACATTCTCCATATGCCTTTTTTTATTTTGAAAAGTGAAAACTCCACTCTTTCTCTAGTTGTGGAATGAATCAGGCTTTACCTAATGAGTGTAACATATATGATCATTCAGGTGTCATACTTGTTTTTTTTTTTAAATTCATGAAAGTATATTATTAAAATTGCACTCTTTATTAAATATAGAACAAAATTTACATTAGGGTTCAATGTTCATGTTGTAAAGTCCTATGGGTTTTTAAATGCAATTTTATTGAGATATAGTCACATACCAGATAATCATGCAAAGTATACAATCGATGGCTCACAGTATCAGCATACAGTTGTGCATTCATCACCACAACCAATTTAAGAACATTTTCATTATTCCAAAAAAATGAAAATAAAAAGAACACCCAGAATATCCCATACCCTCATTCTCCCTCCCATTATTTATTTATTTTTGTCTTTATTTTCTTATTCATTTGCCCATACACTGGATAAAGGGGTGTCAGTCACAAGGTTTTCACAATTAGACAGTGATGTAAAATGCTTGTTTTTTTTTCTTTTTAATGCTTACTTTTTAATGACACTTTTCTCTTAGGTTCACGTTCTTCTACCATGATCCCCAATTCATCTTCAGTGTCATTCACACAGTGACAATCCTTCTCCCACATTTGACTATTTTCTAATTAATGTCCCTCCCTGCCATGGAATTGTTCTGTGTGGGACTCTATTCTAAATATTTCTGCTCTTTTTCTCAGTTTATGATCACTTTGATTGCTGGTTCTAATTTTGGTCCTACTTTTTTCTGTCATTTGTAATCAATAAAATCATGGATTATTTGTCATGTTTCCTCTAATTCATTGACAACTTGAGAAATTGGTAATTACATGTTTACTTGCAGTCATGGGAATTAACTAAAGAACAATTGTTTTCAAATGTATGCAAAACATTTCCTTCCTTTCGATGTCATTTTATCAAGAATTGGGCTGAAGCCAGCTCCTCCTGGCCTTAGCATGCATAAAATGATTGTTAAATTTTCAGGGATTTTGGAGCTGATTGTTAAACACAGTCATTATTAAAAATGCAATGACTGAAAATGAAAAATTAAATTATATTTAGAACAAAGGTAATAAATACTGGAAAAGCATCACTTATTATTTTCCATTTTATTTTTATCCATGCTGTGGATATAAATTGATATTTATATCAATTGCATTTATGCAGTAGAAACAATGTGCAATATCGTGCTATTCTATACTGTGCTACCAGCTACCATACCCTGTAATGTGGAGTACTTGTTTCCCAATTCTGCACTCAGTAATGTCAGATTGATAACTTGAAATCAGCCAAGCTAGGAGTATTTATACAAAGGAAATCAGCAAATTTTGTGAACCTGGCTTTGTATTTGGGAAGTCAAATGATAGATCTTTCATAGAGTATATCTTATGTTAAACAAGAGTACTTGTTTCCCAATTCTGCACTCAGTAATGTCAGATTGATAACTTGAAATCAGCCAAGCTAGGAGTATTTATACAAAGGAAATCAGCAAATTTTGTGAACCTGGCTTTGTATTTGGGAAGTCAAATGATAGCTCTTTCATAGAGTATATCTTATGTTGGCTGATGATTCTTAAACCCATTTAACCCTTTACTTACCATTTTGTCTAACCCTTACCTCCGGGCAGCTGAAGTGGCAACTATATTGTCATCTAAGCTCTTGGTATACATTCTCAAATATCTTTGGCACTGGGGATAGAGTGCTGAAGAAGGCTAACAATGTCCATGAACTCAAGGAGTTTACATTAAAGTTGGAGAAATAAAAACAACACATAACTGAGGTAGACATTTGGTATAATAAGTGCTATGCAGCTTGAAACAGCAAGAACTGAGAAAGTGGACAGAGAAGTTATCTAATAAGGTCATTGTCTAACAAAGCTGATATCTGCCTAAAAAGACAAAACCAAATTACATCAAAAACAAAAAAGGAGAGACCATTCCAAGCAAAGGGAAAACTAAGAGCAGGGGTCCTGAAAGTGTGAAATGAAACCTGCCATAGGTATGATACAACCACTACATCTGAGATATAGTGAGTGAGTGAGAGTTGTACAAGGAAAAGGAAGAGTCATGCTATGTCAGGCTGAATAAAAGTCAAGTAAGAAGTTGAATTTTATTTTATACCTCATGGAAAGCCATAGGAGAGTTAAGAAGGGGGATGATACGTTGATTTTCCATTGCTGTCAAAAAAATTACCACATAATTAACAACTTGAATAACACAATTTTTTAACTTACAGTTCTCTAAGTCAGGAGTCTGACATGAGTCTCACTGGGCTATAATCAAGATTTAGGCTAGGCTATGTTACTTTTTAGGAAAGAATCCTTTATCCTTCCTCATTTGGTTGTTGGCAGAATTCATTTTCTTATGGTTGTAGCACTGAGATCTGTGTTTATCTGCTGGTTGTCACTGAAAGGCTATTTCTTCTCCATGTCACTAGCATTGCTTGGCTTGTGGTTCCTTTCCTCTATCTTTAAAGCCAGAAATGGCAGATTGTGTCTCTCTCATGCTTTGAATCTCTTCTCTATCTTCTTCTATCTCCTCTTTCTAACCCATCTGGGAGTCTCTGCTTTTAAGAACCCATGCTATTAGACTGAGCCCACCTGATAACTCAGGATAATCTTCATGTTAGGGTACATCCCCCTACTCACATATGCAAATCCCTTTTGCCATATAAGGTAATATATTCACAGATTCTAGGGGATGAGAGCATGGATATTTTGGAGGGCATTATTCTGTCTCCCACAGATGACATCATCCTAAGAAAGGTACAAAGGAATAGGTTCAAGTGTGAGATGCCAAAATTCCTTGTCTTTTGTCTGCTGACCTTCCATCACTGCTTCCTTTGGCCTGCTGAAGAACTAGGTCAATCAGTTCACCCAACAGAACTATCAATCAGCCTTAAGATGAATCATTTGAGCTACTCACCACTCATACTCTGCCAAATAAATATGTTTTGAAAGAGAATCATAATTGAACCATAACTTGAACTACACTTAATATTTATTATAAAGAATTCTTAGGTGAACATGTTTAATTGTTTTGAGCTAGTAATTTTAAAAACACTCTTTCCAAAACTGTTTGAACTTGCCTGATAAATACAATGCTTATTATATTTGTTTATTACTTACTGAGAGATACTGATTACATGCTAGAGTCTGTGTTATACACTTTAATATACAGTGTACCTTTTGATCTTCAAAACAGTCCTATGAGGTAGGTGCTATAATTATGTTACTATTACCCATGATGAAGCTGAAGCTTAGGCAGAGTAATTAATTTTCCCAGTGTCATCCATGTAAGAAATTAGGACTTAGAAAGTTTGAGAAACTCCCAAGGTCATACAGCTCATCATTGATGGAGCTGAGACTCCAATCAGGGCTGAGTTCATTTTGTAGCCCCTGTACCATCCTGCGTTCCCTGATTAGTTTGTGGACTATTGAGGAAACACAAATCTAGGGTATATTAAGCCTCAGCCAATCAGTTAGTAGTGAAATGGCATGTGAAGTTTACATAGAAATATTTTTAAAACCCATACACAATTGGAATGGTAAAGGATAAAATGTAAAAATGATAAATATGTTCTCTACCTTTCGCTGCATCTATGTTTTTTTCCTTAAAAATTGCTTATTGCAGTGAATTGATTCACATATTGATGTTCTGACCTTATAATTTGTTGCATTTTCACAGCAAGCTTGCACGACCCTTGACAATTATATGAAGACTCTCCTGAATCCTTACTTAATCAACATCACCTTGGCAGCCAAAATGTGTAGCCAAGTGCTTTGCCAAGAACAAGGAGTATGTGTAAGGAAACAGTGGAATTCAAATGATTATCTTCACCTGAACCCAAAGAACTTTGTTATTCAAATAGGGAAAGATGGAAAGTTCACAGTACAGGGGAAACCTACATTTGAAGACCTGCAGAAATTTTCCGAAAAATTTCGTTGCAGCTGTTACACTGGCACCACTTTTATCAAGAAAGGTGATATAAAAAACATCAAAGATATTAGTGTGTGTGTCGCTAAAGATATTTGTATAGAAGCCTCTGTAGACTCAGTAACCCGTGGTCATGGGACACCTTCCTGCAACATTTCATTGACCACCACACGAGCCACAAAGTTTCCATGTGCTCCTCGGATAAATTTCAGTGAGTTTCTGGAAGGCAGTTGTAAAGCTATTTCCACAACTAACAAGGCCCAAGAGGGCTATGAGTATTCTAAGTGGAAAAACATAGCCATGATTTATATCATTCAAGTACAAGTTCAGTTCTTATTAAATTTCTTACCTCTGTACTTTACGTTTGGATGTTTTTTAACTTTTATATTAAATAATTGAGTTTTTCAGTCAAGTGATACCTATGTCCTTAAAGTTTCATATTTGAAATGTGAATCAAAACCCATGGTCAAAAATAGTATTTTTTTAGGAATGATCATTTTCTTATGATAAATTTGAACTTGAAAGTATTGATCAGTAAACAGATGACCTTGAATTATATCTTCAATTTTCAAAAATCATCAGTAGGATAATGTTATCACTAAATCCATTATTGCTACATGTTGCTTTTTAAAGTCAAAAGTAGAATTTTGATTAACATAGTATAGAATTTCTTTCATAAGATGATATCTAATTCATATTTTCTAATCACTGTGACCCTGTAGCAAATATTTCAAATGCTGTGAATGAATATATAGAACGAAGAGGCACCTGGTATCTTCCTGATTTTATCAAAGACTGAACGAAAGATCAAAAATACTTGTAGGCCTAGCTTTTTTGAGAAAAAAAGAAAGGGTTTGAATAAATCATTTTTCTGCAAATAAACAGCTTTATACAAGTAATTTGTAATAAAAATGTCAAGAAAATATGAAGGTGAGAATATGATCCGTTTAAAATGTAAGATTTTAAGTGCACCAGACTACCTTGAGCATAGAATCTATAGCTTTTAGTTTTTTTTATCCTAGTAACTTGTTCCAGTGAGTTTTATATGATCAATTTTATAAATGACTATCCTGTCAATTTTTGTACAAGGTTTTTGTAAGTCTTCAGGATTTATAATATGTATATAAAGTCTTGTAATTTTCTTTACTTTCTAGATCCTCTAATTTAATCATGTGTACCTTAAACAGCTTATATCTAAGCACCCATTCTCTCAAACCTTCACATCTATCATAGCATCACATAGAATTTATTGAGTGGTTATTCTCCACCAGACTCAGAATCAGGTTCAAGATGAAGGGTATGCTTCTTGCCATCAGTGAGCTAATATTTAACTGAAGAAGAAAAACACTGAAAATAGACAATTACAATATACTGGGACAACTAGTATGATAGAAGTTCAGCATGACTGCAAGGGTTGTTTCAACACAGTCATTCCGGGCATGATAATGGGACATTTAAATAACGTATTACAGAAGTTGTGATTTTATACAAGAATCATGCATAAAACACAAAATTCTCATACACTATCATACCACCTTGCATTGGTGTGGAAAATTTGTTAAATTGAGGCTAGCATTTTTTAATAATAGTACTATTTTTTTTAAGTCATAACCAGCATTTATTGAAAGATTTTGTTTTAGACACTGTGTGAAGCAATTTACATGGTTCACCTCATTTTTAACACCCAATACAGAGAGCTGCGAAAAGGCCTATAATAATTATTATTATTTTTAGAGAAGCTATAGATTTACAGAAAAATTATGTAAAATACAGTGTTCCCATATACTCCCTCTATTATTGACACTTTACATTAGTGCATAACTTTGTTACAATTGAGAAAAGAGTATTAAAATAGTACTATTAATTATAGTCTAAACTTTACGTTAGGTGTGTTTGTCCCATATACCTCCCTACTATTAACAACTTGTATTGGTGTCATATATTTGTTATAATCCATGAAAGAGCATTCTTGTACTATTAACCACAGTCCAACATCCACAATAGGATTCACTGTTATATACACTCATGTTTTACCTTCTAATTTTCGTTCTAGTAAAATACATGACCCAAAACTTCCCCTTTGAACCACATTTGCATACATAATTAAGCACTATTACTTTCACTTACAATAATGTGCTACCATCACCATCATCAATTTCCAACCCTTTACTAGTCAACCTAAATAGAAACTCTGTACAAATTAAGCACCAGCATCCCCTTCTCTACTCCAACTCTATCCCGTGGTAACCTATGTTTTACACTCCAACTTTGAGTTTACTTATTATAATTATTTTATAACAGTAAGATCAAAGAATATTTGTCCTTTTGTGCCTGCTCATTTCATTCAGCATAATATCCTCAAATCATCCATATTGTTGTATGAATCAAGACTTCATTCCTTTATACAGCTGGATAATATTCCATTGTATGTAGACACCACATATTGTTCATCCATCCATCAGTTGATGGACACTAGGACTACTTCCTTCTTTTGGAAATTATAAATAATGGCACTATGAACATTGCTGTGAAAATATCTGTTTGATTCCCTACTTTCAATTTTTCTGGGTATGTACCTAATAGTGGAATTACCAAGTCATGTGGTAATCCTAAATTTGGCTTCCTAAGGAGCTGCCAAACTGTCTTCCACAGCAGCTGCACTATTTTACCTGCTCACCAGCAATGAATGAGTGTTCCTATTTCTGTTTTGCTTTGTTTTTTTTTTTTTGAAAATAGTAGCCATTCTAGAGTGTGTAAAATATCTCATTGTGCTTTTGAATTGCATTTCCCTAATAGTTAATGATGTTGCACATATTTTCACGTGATTTTTAAGAAATTGTGTGTTGTCTTTGCAGAAATATCTATTTAAGGCTTTTGCCCACTTTTAAATTGGGTTGTTTTTCTTTTTATTGTTGAGTCATAGAATTTCTTACATATTCTGTATATTAAACCCTTATTGGATTTGTGGTTTCCAAATATTTTATCCTACTGAGTAATGTACCTTTTCACTCTCATAACAAAGTTCTTTGATGCAAAAAGTTTTTATTTTGAGGAGATCCCATTCATCTATTTTTCTTTTTTGCTTGTGCTTGCCTAACACAAGATCCTAAAGCTGCTACCCACATTTTCTTCCAGGAGTTTTAAGGTTCTGGCTCTTATATTTAGGTCTTTGATACATTTTGAGTTAATTTTTTTGTATAAGGTATGAGATAGGGGTCCTCTTTCATTCTTTTTCAGATGGATATCCAGTTCTGCCCACACTATATATTGAAGAGACTATTCTTTCCAAATTGAGTGGACTTGCAGTCTTCTCAAAAATCAACTGGTCGTAGAGGTGAGGGTCTATTTCTGATCTCTCGATTTGATTCCATTGGTCTATATATCTATCTTGGTGCCACTACCATGTGTTGTGACCATGGGAGCTTTGTAATGTGCTTTGAAATCAGGTAGTGTGAATGCTCTAACTTGTTCTTCTTTTTCAAGATGTTTTTGTTTTTTTCAGGGGCCCTTACCCTTCCAAATAAATTTCATATTTGGCTTTTTCGTTTATGCAAAGTAGACTATTGGAATTTTAAGTGGGATTGCATTGAATTTGTATATCATTTTGGGCAGAATCAACATATTAATGATATTTAGTCATCCAATCCACCACAAGGAAGCTCCTTCCATTTTCTTAGGTCTTCTTTGATTTCTTCGAATAGTGTTTTGTAGTTTTCTGTGTATAAGCCATTTATATCCTTGGCTAAATTCATTCTTAGATATTTTATTCTTCTAGTTGCTCTTGTAAATGGAATTTATTTCATGATTTCTTCCACAGCTTTCTTATTACTAGTGTGTAGAAACACTACTGATATTTTGTGTGTTGATTTTGTATCCCACCACTTTGCTGAATTCGGATATTAGCTCTAGAAGCTTTGTTGTGGATTTTTCAGGACTTTATATTTATTATATATATATATGTAACTATAATATATACACATTATGTATATTTTGTACCATGTCATCAGCAAATAGTGACAGTTTGAGATCCTCCTTTCCAATTTGGATGTGTTTTATTTATTTTCCTTACCGAACTGCTCTTGGACTAGAACTTCAAGTACAATGTTGAATAACAGTAGTGATAGTGGGCATCTTTGTCTTGTTTGAGATCTTAGAGGTAAAGCATTCAGTGCTTTACCATTGAGTATGATGTTAACTGTGAGGTGTTCATATATGTCCTTTATCATATTGAGGATGTTTCCTTCTATTCTTATTTTCCTAAGTGTTTTCCTAAGTGTTTTACCTACATTTCATATAGGTAGTCTAATTTTTGGCATACAGTTGTTCATACTATCCTCTTATGATCATTTTTTATTTCTATGGGGTCGGTAGTAAACTCCCCCCTCTAAAGAAGGATGCTGACCAGTTACATGGGTGGTTCAGTGGTAGAATGTTTGCCTTCCATGCAGGAGACCCAGATTTGATTTCCAGACCATGCACCGCACCCACACGCTCCCCAAAAAAAAGAAAGAAAAAGAAAACGGAGCTGAATTTTTTCAAATGCCTTTTCTGCATAGGGATAATCGTGTAGTTTTGTTTTGTTTTGTTGATGTGATATATTATAGTACATGATGTTCTTAGATTGAACCATCCTTGAATAAATAAATATCAAATGGATAAAACCCATTTGATCATAGTGCATGTTTCTTTTGATGTGCTGTTGGATCATATTTGCAAGAATTTTGTTGAGGATTTTTCCAACTATAATCAGTAGACAAACTGGTCTGTAATTTTCTTTTCTTGTAGTACCTTTGGTATTAGAGTGATGTGAGCCTCATAGAATGAGTTAGATAGTGTTCCTTCTTTTTCCTTCTTCTTCAATGTTTTTTTGAAAAGTTTGAGCAGGATTGGTACTAATTCTTCTTGGAATGGTTGGTCAAATTCACTTATGATGCCATCTGGTTCTGGGCTTTTCTTTTTTGGGTTCTTTTTAATGACCGATTCAATCACATGAAATTTGTCTGTTGAGGTCTTCTAGTTCTTCTAAAATCAGTGTATTTTGTTCATGAGTTTCTAGGAGTTTGTACATTTCATATAGGTAGTCTAATTTTTGGCATACAGTTGTTCATACTATCCTCTTATGATCATTTTTTATTTCTATGGGGTCAGTAGTAAACTCCCCCCTCTAATTTCATCTCTTTTTCTCTCTTTGTCAATCTTGCTAAAGGTTTATTAATTTGATTAAACTTTTTTAAGAATCAACTTTTGATTGTGTTAATTCTAATTTTTTATCCTCAATTTTATCGATTTTTTTTCCCAAATCTTTGTTATTTCTTTCCTTTCTACTTGCTTTGGGTTTAGTTTGCTATTCTTTTTCTAGTTGCTACTGTTGTATAGTTATTTGATTTTAGCTTTTTCTTCTTTTTTAATGAAAGCGTTTAAAGCTATAAATTTCCCTCTTAATACTGCCTTCACTACATCCCACCAGATTTGACATACTGTGTTTTCACTTTCATTTGTGTCAATATATTTACTTATTTCCCTTGCAGTTTCTTTTTGGGACCCTTTGCTTGGATATGCATGGTTTTCAACTTGCTGCTGTGAGTGGCTCTAGAGTCTCTGTTCATGGTGGGAAGGACCTGAGCTGCTGCATCTAAGCAACTCCCAAGCTGCCAGGACTGAGCAAGGTGGAGTGTCATGGAACAATGTGTCTAGAATGGAAATTTCCTACATGATAGTTTCCTTTGTCTTTGATTCAGTGATTGTGGGAGTCCTTATCCAGACCCTCCCGTCCTCCAGAAATCTAAGCACATGGGGTATGTTTTTTTGTTTGTTAAATCTCTAGGGAGGTTTCTTCAGGGATGTCTTACATCGCCATATTAATGACATCACACTTCAATATTGCATTTTAATGATACTTTAATTTATCATGGTGTGGTGAAGAATTTGAAATTGAAAGCTTTTATCAACAGAATTTAAGGAACCTGGATATTTCTCCTTTTCCTCTGCTTATGGAGAGAGGGAGGGAAAGGACACAGAAAGATAGGAAAGGAGAGGAAAAAAGTAGGGGAGAGATAAGGGAGAAGAACTAGAATTGCTTGCTTTTCCTAGTTCCATTGAGGACTCTAATTTGCACAGGATTGAAAAGAACTTCTGATGCAGGCACAAGGAGCTGCTTGAATCTCCTATGTGGTTTGATCAGCATAAATGTTATCGCCTCCTTCTAGCTCTCCCTTGCTTCAGATTTCTTTTTCAGAAGCAAAAAGATATGAAGCCACAAAGTAGTGGTACTGTTTAGAATATGCCAATCCACCATCCTCTATGTACTCTCTGATTGTGGTATAAAGTTGCTAAGATCTTAAACAAACTCTTTGTTGTCCCCTAATTTCTTGTGAGGAAAAGGAAAATGTTTTACTTGTTAGAAATCTTATTTCTTCATTTATAAGTTTTATTTAATATGTGAATAAATGTGAAGCTGAAACAGCAATCAAAAATGAGTAAATTATTATTACACATGTTTTAATTCAATATTTTTTAAATTGAAACAATTTTATAATAATTTATATTAAGTTTATTTAAAATCTTTTTCATTCTTACAAAGTCACTGGTGCTTATGGTAAAATGATTCAAAGCTACATAGTGGAAAATTAAAAGTCCCTGTCCCTTTACTCTAGACTGGGATAACTCCTGGTTATAGTTTCTTAGGTATAATTCAAGAGGTATCCTAGGAACATGGAAACAAATGTGTATCTGTATCAACACAATTAGGCTTATGATGTCCATAATTTTCTACCGCTTGCTGTTCCCACATGACAACATATATTTTGTGACTATCCATATCAGTACATCTTTTTTGCTGTCTATATAGTTCTCCACTGTATGACTATATTTTAGGAAATGCATATCGATGGGCATTTCATTTTTTGAAGATTTTCCCCCTCTGTCAGCAACATCCATGTGCATATATAATTTGGTACCCTTTAGCCAGGATGAAATGGAATTGCTGATGCAAAGGGTAAATACATTTCAATTTTAGATAGATACTGTAAATTATCTTCTAGAAAGTCTGTTCCCAGTAATAATCTTATCATTAGTGAATGAGAGGGACAATTTTCCTCTCCAATACCGAGTATTGACAAATTCTGTAATCTCTATTCCTCTGACAGGTGAAATGGCATCGTTTCAACTTTGTTATTAGAGAATAAAGTTGATGGTTTTAATAGTTTGATAAGATTTTTTTTTACTTGACAAGGTATTTTTAAAGAATAAATTTTGTTTTGCTTCTCATTTATTCCCAAAGTCTATTATGAGGAGACCATCCCATTTCTGAAAATTATATATGCCTTTTCTCATATCAACAAATTAAATATGAAACCAGGAAAACAAAGACCAGCTTTAAAAGAACATTGCATTTCTTATGTGATATTCGAGCATGATAATCATTATTATATTTTTAAAGTACATTAGTTACTAAAAGGTGCAAATTCAGTTATTCACTGAATTTCTAAGTTTTGGTATATACCAGTTTTTTTTTCTGTATGCTGTATGGCAGGGGTCACATTCCTTCTTTTTCCACGTGAGTATCCCCTAATTGCAACACCATTTGCTGAATGTTTGTTTGGTTTTTTTTTTCATTTGTCTGTTTTGCTTGTTTGTTTGAGAAGTGCGTGGGCGGGGAATCTAACCTGGGTGGCCCACATGGCAGGCGAGAATTCTACCACTGTATGACCCTTGCACCCCCTTATGAGTCTTTTATAAGAAGCATCATTTAAATAAACTTCGAAAACAAGAAGTCCATGCACTGGTAATTTTTCATGGGAAACTTAATCCTTGCCCATAGATGCATGGGAAAGAGCAACCCAATCCCAGTTTAAGCATTTGCAAGCTATTGACTTTGGGCAAATTATTTACCCTCTCTCAGCTCATTTCCTCAACCGTAAAATGTCAGCTGTTGTGAAGACTAGAAGAAATAAACAGAGTCAGCTAGCATAGTGCTTAACAATAGGGTGGTATGAACTCAACAAATAGAAATTATTATTTGAAGATTTTATATACTTTTGAGATGATTAGTTGTTTTAAGGTTTACATCTATTAGATGATTTAAGGCTTACATTTGGAATTTAAAATTAGCTTTAAATTGTTACTTTTGGGAATATGATGTTAAGTTAAATGTATTCATAATTATTCTTTACTTGAACAGGGTAAGCAACATGTTTAATTTGCAGAAAACTGTAAATGATCTAATTGTAGCATAATGTGATATTTTATTGATGTACAACTGTTTTCAAAAATAAAAAAAATAATGTCCACAGGGAGTTTCTGTCTTGTGTCTTGTGTTACGTTTGTAATTTTTAAAACATATATTTTTTCTGTTGGAGAAGTTGTAAGTTTAAAAAAAATCATGCAAAATACGGACTTTGCTTTTAATAGTCCTACTATCAACACCTGTATTCGTTTGGTAACTTTGTTACAACTGGTGAAAGAATACTATAAATTTACTATTAAATATAGTCCATCATTTCCAGTAGAGCCCACTGTTCCTATTGCACTGTACTATGTTTTTAAATTTCTATTCTAGCAAACTGTACAAACTAAAATTTCAATATTCAAATATTTAATTCAGTGATGTAAATGATATTCACAATGTGTTGCCATTAATTTTTAGAAAATATTTTTACAATTTGTCACTCTTTTGGTTTCCAGTTATCCCAACAGCACATATTTAATGACAGAGCATAGAGTCCTAGGTAGAGCATATACTTTTAATTGAGATATATTGCTTTCCACACCCCAATTTGCTAATCCTCAATGACAGGTATAGGGACATGGATAGGTTTGTATACATACGAAATTATGTACTTTTTAGAGTGCAAATCATCATGAATTATTTTATTTTTCTCTACTATATTTAATTCAAGATCAGAGATAAAAGAGATTCCTGGGATTAATATTTTTTCTATGCTCATCATTTTCTAAAAGTAAGAAAAAACATTGACTGCAGTATGTTCTATCCAAATAGTTTCACCATTTGAACAACCGAAAATGAAGAATATACTTTTTTGCATCCTATTGACAACCTTAGTCCTTGGATGTTGAGAGTTGATTTCAATGACTAATAATTTGAGTGATGCCCTTCTCCCCCAATGTGGTGTTGGGACATAGTCTAGCTAAAATAGTTCATCTCAATTTATTATGCCTCAGGAATAATAAGAGATTCCATTTATTATTTAATACTTAATTATGTGCTATATATACAAATTCTAATTTACTTACGTGCTTTTCACAGATGAGGAAACAGAGCTTTGGACCTGTCCAGGGTCACACAGCTGATAAAACATAGAGTTGATGTAAGACAAGCCTGTGCATTCCACCATTACCCATGACTGTCCTCACGAGGTGATGAGATAAAATAACATCACATGAGGGCACCACAACTCTGGGAATGTGATTATTCCACTGAATTTTGTGCTGGGAATGGTTGCAATGGCAAAGTTATTTTGCATGTTGTATATGTTTCACAATTTAAAAAAAAGACTAAAGAGAGAATGATGATTAAATGCAATACATGACCTGCACTGGATCTAATCATGGAGGAGAAAATGCCTCAAAGAATATTATTTCGACATATGAGCAGATTGGAATATAGATTGTAAATTTTATAAATATTAAATTTAAATTTCTAGAACCTCAGAGCTGCCCAATCTATTCCAGGTCCTGCGAGCATTCTCCCTTCCCTGGGCAGGAGGCATAGGGATTAAAAACCATGTCTGCTATTGTGTTCCTTAGTTTAACATTTCCTCCAGGGTTCCTCAGTCCTGGATTCAATCTCTTTGTCTGGAATCTCTGGGAATTTATTCTGTAAATCAACCCACTAATGATGTGTGGAAAGGGCAATCTGCCCTAGTGCTTGGAAGGTACTGCTTACTCTCAGATTCTGAGTTTAAGTTATGGTCAGGCTCTTTCACTAGACCTAACATTCCCCCAAGGCTGTGGAATGGAAACATTTGCACATAATGGAAAAAGACCGGTGGGTGGGGTGGGGGTGGGGGTAGGGGGGTTGGGGGAGGGGCGGAGCAGGTAGGCAAGGGCTGGGAGATGTCCAGGAAGTGTGTCTGTGATTTCCCCCAGACTAATGCCTTCTGTATTTCTTTTCTAATTAGACTCTAATCTTCAGCTCAGGGTAATTTTTTTTTTTCACATGGCATCTGTGCTGGTTTGAATCTGTTAGGTACCCAAGAAAAGAATATGTTCTTTTAATCCATTCATGTGGAGCAGATCTGTTGTGCCTGGGATCTTTTGATTAGGTTGTTTATGGAGATGTGACCCACCCAATTCAAGGTGGGTCGTAACCCTTTAATGGAGTCTTTTAAGAAGAGAGCTCACAGCAAGAGAGAGCTTAGAATGAAAATGCCCTGGTAGAAAATAAGAGACAAAGAAACTCCCAGAGACATTTTGGAGACAGCCATTGAAACCAGAACCAGGAGAAAAGGGCCAGCAGATGCCAGCCATATGTCTTCCCATGTGACAGAAGAATCTCTGATGCCAGTGGTATTTCCTCAGAGAAGGTATCTTACTCTTGATGCCTTAATTTGGACACTATCATGGCCTTAGAACTGTAAGTGTGTAACCTAATAAATCCCCATTGAAAAAGCTGAACCATTTCTGGTTTATTACATTTTTGCAGCTTTAGAAAACCAAAATAGATGATTTTCCTCCAATCTCTCGTTAATGTAATTTCTATTAGATGGATTTGGCTCTCCTAGATCTGTACTCTGTGTTGTTTTTACTCATATATTCTAACTTTTTGTTTGTGCTGGTTTAAAACTGTTATGTACTCCATAAAAGCCATGTTCTTCTAATCCAATCCTGTGCAGGAAGATACATTGTGGGTGGGACCTTTTGATTAGGTTGTTTCCATGGAGATGTGACCCATTCAATTGTGAGTGGACCTTTTGATTAGGTTGTTTCCAGGGAAATATGGCTCCACTTATTCAAGGTGAGTCTTAATACACTAAATGGAGTCCTTTATGAAAGCCAAAACAGAGAGCAGAGAAATGAAACCAAGAAACAGATGTTTGAAAATGCAGAAAGAAATGTCCCAGGAGATGCTAGAAGCTGAGAGAGCCATCTGAAACCAGAAGCTAAGAAAGAGGAACTGTAGACATTGCCAGTGTCTTCCCATGTGACAGAGAAACCCCAGATACAATTGGCCCTTCTTGAGTGAAGGTATCCTCTTGTTGATGCCTTAATTTGGACATTTTCACAGGCTTTTGAATTGTTACTCGGAACTTAATAAATCCCCTTGTAAAACCCAATCCATTTCTGGTATAAGCAACTCAAACATTGTCTTTCTTGTTTTTTATTTTAGGTTTGATCATCTTTTCCTCTAGAATACTAATTTGGTCTAAACCAAATTTTGACACATACATTAACTTTAAAGGCCTTTATTTTTGGTAATATGATTTCTTCTTTCACTTCTAGCTTTGTTTTGGTTTGTGGACTTCTCTGAGAAGTCCACAAACCAAAACTTGAACTTCTTGAACTTCTCTGAGAATTTTGTTGTTGCTAATTGTTTTACATTTTATTCAGTTCCATTTCCTAGGGATCGATTTTCCCTTTGTTCATCTCTTTTTCCATACTGTTGGTTTCTATCAGATGTTTCATGATTCTTGGTCATTTACTTCATATGTTTGAAGGAACAGAGTAATTGATGAACCTATCCTAGAGTTTTTCCCCTGCATTTGTTTGGATATATATGCTCAACAGGAACCTTGTGTTGGACGGGAGGATGGCCTGTCCACTCTGTTAAAGAGATTGATGTATGATGACAAGTAAGATTCCAGCTGGAGCATTTTGGGAGAAAACAGGCAGGTTGCTAGGAGCCTTCATGTGCTAGTTTAAAGTTGTTGTGTACCCCAGAAAAACTGCATCTGTTTTGATTTGCTAACCACTGGCAGAATGCAATACACCAGAACTGGAACAGCTTTTAAGAAGGGAATTTATTAAGTTACAAGTTTATAGTTCTCAGGCTGTAAAAACTGTCTAAACTAAAGCATCCAGAGAAAGATATCTTGACTTAAAAAAGGCCAGTCTAAGTCACACAGGAAGCATATGGCTGGTGTATGCCAGTCCTTGTTTCCAGTTCCATTGCTTCCAGCTTTTGATGCCAGTGGTTTCCTCTCTGTGGGCCTTCACTGAGCTCCTACAGGACACAACTCTGGGAAATGACTTGCTTAGCATCTCATGGGAAGGCATGTGGTGATGTCTTCTGGGCATCTCCAAACATCCATGTCTAGGCATCTGCTCTCTCTGTGGACACTCCAAGCACCTCTGAATGTCTGCATCTCTGTTGGAGTGGTTCCTGTCTAGCTTCTATTCTCTCAGCTCCTGGAATCTCCTGGGGTTTCTGCATTTCAAATGTCTATGTTGGCATTTGCATCTGAGGTTACTCCAAAATGTTTCCCCGTATAAAGAACTCTAGTAAACTAATCAAGACCTACCTTGAATGGATGAAGTCACATCCCCATCTAATCAAAAGGCCACACCCATAACTGAGTGGGTCTATCTCATGGGAACAATCTAATCAAAGGTTTCTACCCTTAACAATAGGTCTGTCCTTAAAAGACTGGATCAGGATTAAAACATGGCTTTTCTTGAGTACATAATAGTTTCAGCCTGGCACACCTCATAATTATCAAAGTTAAGGAAAAATTTTTCATGGGAGAGTTGTATAATTCCATCAGGAGTTAAGCTGCATTTTCCTTTTTTTTTTTTTTCATGTGGGCAGTCACTGGGAATCGAACCTGGGTTTCTGGCATGGCAAGCGAGAACTCTGCCAGTCAGCCACTGTGGCCCACTCTGCCTTTCCTTTTTATTCCTTCATTGCCTGCAAGTGAAATCCAGTTATGTACAGTTTAGCTCTGCTTTTGCATTTAGACCAATGTCTAAACTGTGCACCTTACCTAGGAAGATCTTTTTCTATGTTTAAATGTCCTGAGTTTAATTGTCTTTGCTGCTTACCATTCCACATGCTCTGAGAAGCTGAATGGTCTGACTTGTTCTGCTGTAAAGGATGCAAATTTTAATTGATTGCCCTGAAAATTGGTTCTCTATCTACCTCCATTTGTTTTGTTTTGGTTGCCACTGAGCCTCCCTTTCTCCAATGGAAAAAACAGCTTATATCTCTAGTGTGATTTTCTTCTATGCTTATTTTACCTTTTTTAAAAATAACGCATTTATTCACTGCCACCTGATGTTAGTCTTCGAGTCATTTCACCACTTCTTGTATTTTATATTGATTCTATGGAAATGTGCTAAAGATGAGGCAGTAGATGCATGTGCTGAATTCACCTTTTTGAACTATTCATGTTGTAAATTAATGTTGTAATTGCTGAAGAGGGTAGCAAATACCCCACTAAGAGACAGGTATTCAATTATCATCAAGCATAGTACATTAGGTAGTATTTTTTAAATACTTCACCTCTGTTTTCTTTTTAAAATGGAGTTCTTTAACATACAATTGTTTTTACCTTCAAATTTTTCAACTAAAGTCTCAAAGTTTTCTTTCTTTCTTAAATCAGTGAATTTAAATTGGATATTTTCAGAAAATTATGATCACTTATACTAACATACTTCTAAGAGAGATCAACATCAATTATAAAGAGATAATGCAAGCCTCCAGTTTAACTTGGAGAGTTGAGTCACCCCTGCAAAGAACACAAAGAACATGTTTCTCCAATCCACATCGGAGATCTTTTTCCACTCAATCTCTACTTTGCATTAGGTGACTAAATGACCAGCAGCAAACAAAAGCAAAGATAATTTTTTATTTGAAAATTTAAGAATCATTTTTAGAATTAACTTTTTTCTTCTACTTGAGAATTTAAGAATCATTTTTAGAATTAACCTTTTTTTCACACTTATTAAATGACACTGACTTGATTAGAACAAGCAAGTGTTTTCTAGCTAGTGATGTATACTAGGGTAGCTGTTTCTAGAATTAGTACCTTAGGGAAATACACCAGCATGAATAAAATGTTCACAGTAATGATGGGAAATGGACAATGTTGCAGCATACAAATTCTTGAGCACATCAAAGGATACTAGCTCCTTTTAAAATACATTTTTCATAGACACAGGACACAAAACATTTCAACTAAGTTAAACAACCCAAGATTCTGAAAGTGAATGGCAACTTAACGGTTAAAATTTGAACAATGGTGACAATCCGGAGACTATACAGTCAGTCACCTTCTATGGTTTCGATGATCACTAAATATTAAGCCGAAGTAATGCACATTCTGGTTTCCCTTCAAGAACAGACCAACCTTGTTAGGTTTTAGTCTCTCTGAACAATACTGGTAGGTGATACTGAAAATTCTCCTATAAAAATCAGGGTAGGTTCTTGCCACCACTGAAGAATAGCTGTAGTATAAATCTCTCAATGCTTTAATCTAGTTCTTCAGTGCACTCGAGATCTAGAAAGCCATACAAACTCAAATGAGCATAAAGCCAATTAATGAAAAATATTAACTGTACATGCATATTTATCATTACTCCCCCTTATTCTACTAAGTTAGAGGAAAGTTCATAATTGTTAACAAAATCCATGTCTAGAATTTGAAATAGCACCATATTTCTCTTGATTCTATAATACAAAGAAATAACGTAGTTGTGACCTGCTAATACCAAGCCACAAACCCAAGTTCAAGTATGCTGAGTTTCCAATAACAGGAAAGTAATGGTAGCCATTTTTCAGAATAATGTTATAGGAAATCTAGTTTATCATCCAGGGAAGATACAGCTGGCCCTAAAGTAATGCTGCACTATATGGGACACAGAATTTTCAGTATATAATCATTCAACAAGCTTGGAACTCTTGCACTAGCCTCCTTCATGGCATGGAAAAGTTTTGTTAATACTTGAAGATCATCAACAGATGGTGGTCCTTTTTTTCTCATAAGGAATGACTACCATCAGGTATGTGCCAAACATATGACTTCTCTCTGTCTCATTATTCTGAGAGCTGCCATTTTTGAGCTTCTTTTTCTTTTTGGCTGTTTCTTTGTGCTTGTTCTAGTTTGAAAGCTGCCGGAATGCAATATACCAGAAATGGAATGGCTTTTAAAAAGGGTAATTTATTAAGTTGCAAGTTTACAGTTCCAAGTCATTAAAAATGTCCAAAATTAAGGCATCAGCAAGAGGTTACCTTCATGCAAGAAAGGCTGATGAAGTTCAGAGTTTCTCTCTCAGCTAGGATGACACATGGTGACGTCTGCTGGCATTCTTTCCTGGCTTCTTAGTTCATGATGCTCCCCCAGGAGCATTTTGCTTCTTTACTTCTGTGGTAGTTAGATTCAGTTGTCAACTTGGCCAGGTGAAGGCACCTAGTTCTGTTGCTGCAGACATGAGCCAATGGTAGTAAACCACATCTGTTGCTAATTACATCTGCAATCAGCTAGGAGGTGTGCCTGCTGCAATGAATGATGTTTGACTTAATTGGCTGGTGCTTAAATGAGAGAGCCTAAGGTAGCACAGCCTAAGCAGCTTAGCATACCTCATCTCAGCATTTGCAGCTCAGTCCAGGCCTTTGG